>NW_027413045.1:0-27745 GCF_025370935.1 Choristoneura fumiferana
GGGTTCTGTAGTAATCTTTATCTGAGACAGAACGCAGGTGGACAGTTACTGAACAAGAACTGTGGGCCATCATTTACAGTTTGTCGAAATTCGGGACATATCTGAGGGGAGCTCGGTTAGTATTAGGACTGACATAAGAGTTTGATATTTTTACAATCATGTAAACTATTAGCGCACGAATGATACGTTGGGTGCATTACATAGGTCGATTCGATTATACAGTAGAACACGTGAAAGGTCGATTAAATGTCGTAGCAGTGTGCTATCCCGACACATAGAAGGAACGACAGATGTAAACTAACAAGACCACGGGGCCTGAGATGAATTTATTCAAGGTACCATTAGGACGAATAGTTAAAGAACGATGGAACGGAAATAGGTAGTATTCAAAAACGCGATCGGTGCGCCAGCGAGATAATTGATCGGGTAAAGGTCGTAGGGACAGCCGAGTCTAAGCATTTGTATTCGAAGGAGGAGTCCTGTATAGGATGGACGTACGTACGGGCACATTAAGACTATATATCCCCGAGGAATTACAACACTCATTGATTACTAGTATACACGAGGAGATAGGACATTTCGGGCGGTATAAAGTTTATGCCTTGATGGAACGTCGTTACGTTTTCGCGAACATGTCTCGAGTAATAATAGGTCGGATTGTGAGGGCTTGTGATGTATGCCAGAAGTCAAAACATGCACTTGAAACACACACAGGGCCGATTAAAACCGTGATAGCGAGCGATATAGGAGAGCGAGTTTTTTGCGATATTATGGACCTTTACCAGCGGGGCGATATGGGTATAAATATATATTTGTAATACAAGACGCATATAGTAAATTAATCAGGCTATATCCATTGCGACAAGCGAGTGGTAAGGCGACACTGACCTGTGTGAAGAAAGTTCATGAACAGATCAAAGTTAGAACTTTATGTTCGGATAGAGGCAAACTTCACATCGGCGATTTTCGAGTCAGGTGTCAGGCAGTTAGGTATCGAGTTAACACACACATCTGTTAGAAATCCGCGCCCGAATTCTACAGAGCGAGTTAACAAAATTTTAGGAAGGCTATTTAGAACATACTGCGACCAGTCACACCGTTCTTGGGTAGATTTATTACCGAATATAGAAGACTGCTACAATCAGGTAGTACACACTACAACAGGGTACGCACCGAATGAAATAATATGGGGTACTAGAGTTCGACTAATACTGATTTTGATAGAGGTAGGAATAGGAATCGAACGGCAACCGGAGTCATTAGACCAGATTCGGCAGCGAGCACGTCAAAATATACTCAAGGCCGCGGCAGAAAGGGAATTTCATTATAATAAAAATCATAAGCTAATTCGGTTCGAAATAGGAGATCTCGTAAAACTAAAAACTTTTGCAAAATCCGACGCTGATAAGAAGATAACAAAAAAATCATGCGTCTATACGAAGGACCCTTCACGGTTGGAGCGGTACCTACGATAATGTATACACCTTGATCGATTTACAAACACAACGGGTAAAGGAAATTTCAATGCTATTCACCTGTTCCCCTTATTACGTAAACAAATAACGGACAATGACCTAGTGGCGCAAGAGTAACAGGTACTTAAAAATGCAAGCGCCATCACAAAAAAAAAGGGACAACCGAAAGGAAGACGAGCTATTGTCCTTTTGAGAGTTAGAATAGAGGGCGTGAGAAACATAGTATTGGCGTGAGAAATGTAATTATTATGCACATGCTGAGTATAGGATTAGTAGAGGGAAATTATTTTGAAAGAATTTGCTATAGAGGTAAGAAGTGAGAATATTGTAAGATGTTTCAAAAAGCTATTGGGTACTGAGGTGGTTCACGTAGATCGTCCCGCATATTCTCTTATAAATAGATAGAAATAAAAGAATAATCTCAGAATCAAATTTTAAAAGATCATGTCCACATGTTTTAGAAAGTTACCCGTGGCCCTGAGAATTCCAAGTAAAGACAAAAGTTTAGTTTTAACAAAAAGTTTAAAAGGCAATTTAGACACAGAAATTCGACCCTTTCCAAAAGGGCAAGCAATAAAATACAAATAGACATATTCAACTCTTAAGGAACAAGTGTAAACAAAGGCCCTTATGCAATCTTTCGTGGAATAGCAACAAATAATGACTTCCTTCTTGTCAAACGAGACGTGATAAATGACCGCAAGGCATAGTGACATAAAAAAATCAAACATCAGAGAATTTAAGGGTGGGGCTACGCCCAAAAGTATACTTAACAGCCAATCACAGAGACGACGAATGTCATCCGCAAATGGGATGAACAGATTACTCGCGGGAAAATTTTAAAATTTCAGAAAGCCGCCTACAGCACTGGAGGGGTTTGTTCCTAGACAAGAGAGTGGGGAAGGTCGCAGGAGGAGAGAAAGGGGATTCGGTCTAGAGAGCTCTCGAGGAACGGTGCTGGAGAGAAATTGTACAGTGATATCTAATTGTGTTGTTCTTGATTTCCTAAAAATCAATCGTGCCAGCTAGAGTTTTGTTTCAATCCTGAAAGTCTATAAAATAGCTAGGAGTGGTTAAGTCGAGGTAAACTGGAAGTTCGGTAAAGTACCATATTTTATAAATATATTTTGTTTAACAAACACAATCGGCCAAGACTCGATATTTCCTTTCAAGTCATTACCAATTCGAAAGATGAGTTCAAAGGAGACATTATGCCTGCGTGATAACAAAGTCCAAAAGGACTTGTAAAGGAATGTAATATATATATATGTATTGTGCATTGATTTTAATTACGATATTTATCATATGTGTGAAGTTATGGATCGGACGATATCGCCGTAGAAATTACTGGCCGGGAGGCCATACAATTGAGGCCTATTTAAGAGCTATAAATGGTCAGGACAAATTAAAAGTAAGGTAAATAAAGGGTACCTATGGCCTATCGTGTTTGAGTTTGTGGTAGGGATGTAAAATGCTAAACTATAAAAGTACGTACATAGATACTTAATTTTGTGAAGTGATTATGGAGCCTTGTGAAAGTCCTTGATTTGATCGTTAAAATTCCGAATTACTTTGGGATGTTTTGTTAAAGCCTTAGACGTGTTAACGTAATTATTTTATGACATACTTTGGAATAGATTCCTTAGTTGACTATTTAGATACCACAAACCTTGTCGTATTAACTAAAGAACGATTTAGATTTGACTATGCCAATAAAGACAATGGTCCATACTATTTTGTTATATTGTAGAGTATGATTTATCTTTTCTTTTCTTGTGTATATTTTGTTCTTTGTCTAAGTTCTTTATGCATGTGTGTGTGTGTACCCTAGTATAGAGACAGCCAGAAGGGTTTTTCATTTGGACATTCGTTTTCCCTTCTACTTTAGCTTGGCTTAGGAACTGAATGTCTGGCCTGCCATTGTGTCGTATAAGACCAATGAAGGTTTAATTAATCGATCAGTTTCGTTTTGGTCTTTCATTTCTTCCCAAGTGTTTTGGGTTTATTAATGATTTTAATAAAAATATATAAATTACAATTTATTTTATTTGGTATTCGTATATAAATTCCTTTTCCCTTTCGGAATGAATTAATAATGGAGGTCATAACTTATTTTCTAGTAAAGTGATTTCACAGAGTAACCTTTTGTTGAGACACCAAGGTAGTATTTACTTCGTGCCTAAGTAACATCCATTATTGAATTTTTCCCTAAACACACTCAATCATTATTCCCGTTATGTCGAGGAGAGTTCTAACATTTTCTATATACGTCAGTGAGATTGAATCACGCTAATACAAATAAATTCAAAGGGAATACAAGTGTGTTCACAACCTGGTCACTAGTGAGAGAATAGGCCTCTTCAAGGCAGACTTGAGTAAATGCTCGATACTATACCTATTGAGTGGTGGCTAACAAGAGTGTAATGCCTAACGAGATATTATTTGATATTATTTGAGAGTCGAAGAGTTGAGTATATTAACGAAGTCAGGCAGTAGCCGATATCTATCATGAACGTGAATTTCGAGTCTACGACGTGTACGAGAGGACACCCGATAAGTATACAATTCTTTCTTTTAATGATGCACTAACTAGACGTCTGAGAGTGGGACTAGTGTTTCAGTAGTATTATTTTTCCGATGTTTGGGCACTGGAAAGGTGGCGGAGAAAAAGAAGCCGGGAGACTTTTGATTATATAAATTTCAGTACATATCTCGATAACAGGCAGCGGCGGTTTCTGGGCACACGCATACACGCCATGTCTTATGCAGCTGACCTCCGACCTTGGTTTGGCCAAACCAAATATATCACATATTGAATAATAATTGAATAAAACCATGGTACTTGGGGGAGGCTTTATGCCTAAGAAAAGATCACACCTTACGAGGATGTGCAATTATAAACGCTTCTCAGCGAAAGGAGGTCAGAACTGCCCCCCGATAACTTGACTTTCAAGGCCATATACTGGCGTAGGGTTCCCCCGTGTCAGAGTGAGACCGGTTGTTCTGGTGAGATGTACAAATGCCTCACATAAAGTTTCATGACCATCTATCACAAAAGCCGATCGCGTATCTTGAGTGCATATAAAATCATATAAAGGTAGTCTCACTACCTTGAACAGTATCTTCATTGATTTCAATATTCTCACTACCTTGTTACTGATAAAAACCCGTTTAACGTAATCCGGCTGAATGATTGATATTCCTGATTCTTTATTTATCCAGAAAGTGTACTGCGTAAATCACTGTGCAACTAAATAAAAATTACTGCTTTTACTGAAGTGTACCCAAACTCCGGGGAATGATCCTGAAAATTTCTAGGACACTCTCTTATATTTATAAATATATAAATAGACGATCACGTACGGCTCGTACCATCACAGAATTTGGTGTCGGTGACCAGGGATCCAAGTACGTATTCGAAATAACGATACGACTGGATATATAATATTACTAAAATAAAACACAACGTAGGAACAATGATTGAGTGTACAAAAAAAAAAAAAAAAAAAAAACAGGAATTATACGATGAGAGGATTTGGGGGAGCGAAGACAAACTATGTGTTTATGAAGTGTATATTTTACAGGAATTTTAGGAGAAGGCCACTTTGGGCAGGCGCCCATGTTAATTATTCCTTGCTATTGTATAGAATATAAATTCACTGTAGGGAAACCCACAATAAAATTTATTACGTGTTGTTTGACATTTCATGTAGCCTCATTGTCCTGCTTTTAACCAGCAAACGAAAGATTGCACAAGTAATACATAACTTAACTAAGCCTATAACGTTCGGTTTAACGGTCATTTGTCTCAACATTTTTTCACTTTCAACGGAATAACGGGAAGAATTACGCGAATATTTGATTACTAGGCGTGTTTTGTTTAGGCGTGTTTAGGCGTGTTAGTCAGAATTTTCCGCGAATATTTGAGTACTAGGCGTGCTTAGGCGTGTTAGTCGGGATTAGGTACGGGTAAGTTGTCGCAAGAACGTATTGGTTAGACAGTAACGAGTATAGAGATGCCGGCGGGTACAGGAAGGCGTGCGGCAAGACAGTATAGGTCGGATAGGGCTAGCAGTTCCGCGGCTGAACCGAAAGGGTAAAGGAGGACGTTGCCAATATAACATTTAGGAGTTAGATCCTGCGTCAAATTAAATTCGGATTACCAAGTCGAAAGGTTTGGGGGAGAGTCGAACGCTGCCACAATTAATACAATAATAACACGAGGCACGCGATCGATAGACCATTGCGGGTTGGTAGATAATTCGGACCATAGGGACAATGAAAGGTACCATTTAGACGATTCAAACTTAAGTAGCGAACAAAAGGAGCTGTTACTACCCGTGTTAGACAGACATTGTAAAGTGTTTGCGGACAAATTAGGGTTGACCGATAAGTACGAGCATGTCATAAAACTAGTCGATGAAACACCTTTTGTTAAGCATAGCTACCCGGTACCGTTTGCGTATAGAGAGCAGGTAAAGGAAAAATTAGAAGAGCTAGAAGTGTTAGGAGTCATTCAGAGGGAAGCGACTCCGTATTGTAGCCCGCTTACATTTACAAAAAAACGCGACGGTTCAATAAGACTTTTATTAGACGCGCGCGAACTCAATAAAAAGATGGTAGGAGACGCGGGAGCACCACCACTTACATCCGAGATCTTGCAGTCTTTTAATGGGGTGAATTATATCAGTTTAATCGATTTAAGTAATGCTTACTTTCAAATACCTCTACATCCTGATTCGAGGAAATATACAGGTTTCTCTTTTATGGGAAGGACGTATGCTTACCGAGTTCTACCTCAAGGATTAAAGACATCAGTGGCGGGTTTCTCTAGGGCGATGGACTCAATACTAGCGGGAGTGCGGGAATTTTGTGTGAATTATTTAGATGATATCGTTGTATTTACCACAGGAGACGTTAAGTTGCATTTAGAACATCTAGATCGAGTATTGGATAGATTAGGATCCGCGGGATTAACGGGCAGTATAGAAAGTGTCGATTCTTATGTGTAGAAGTAAAACTATTGGGACACATAGTAAGTACTAACGGGGTGCGAATGGACCCAGACCGCGTAAAGGCAATATTGGATTTTCCCATACCTCGGACCATAAAACAATTACGAGGGTTTTTGGGATTGATAAATTATTTCCGGAAATTCATTTCGAAATACAGCGAGGAAGTGAGGCCTATGTGTGACCTATTAAAACAAAATACAAAGTGGTCATGGACACAGGAAATAAACGTATGTTTTGAAAGAGTTAAAGGCTTATTTGTAGATACCATAATCCTCGCACATCCTAATCCAAGGGAGACCTATTATTTGCAGACTGATAGCAGTAATTTAGGCATTTCGCGGTATGTCTATCAACTGACGGACGAAGGCGAGGAAAGGGTCATTGGGTTCTGTAGTAAATCTTTATCTGAGACAGAACGCAGGTGGACAGTTACTGAACAAGAACTGTGGGCCATCATTTACAGTTTGTCGAAATTCGAGACATATCTGAGGGGAGCTCGGTTAGTAATTAGGACTGACCATAAGAGTTTGATATTTTTACAATCATGTAAACTACTTAGCGCGCGAATGATACGTTGGGTGCATTACATAGGTCGATTCGATTATACAGTAGAACACGTGAAAGGTCGATTAAATGTCGTAGCAGATGTACTATCCCGACACATAAAAGGAACGACAGATGTATTAACTAACAAGACCACGGGGCCTGAGATGAATTTATTCAAGGTACCATTAGGACGAATAGTTAAAGAACGATGGAAGGAAATAGGTAGTATTCAAAAACGCGATCGGTGCGCCAGCGAGATAATTGATCGGGTAAAGGTCGTAGGGACACCCGAGTCTAAGCATTATGTATTCGAAGGAGGAGTTCTGTATAGGATGGACGTACGTACGGGCACATTAAGACTATATATCCCCGAGGAATTACAACACGACTTGATTACTAGTATACACGAGGAGATAGGACATTTCGGGCGGTATAAAGTTTATGCCTTGATGAAACGTCGTTACTATTTCGCGAACATGTCTCGAGTAATAGGTCGGATTGTGAGGGCTTGTGATGTATGCCAGAAGTCAAAACATGCACTTGAAACACACACAGGGCCGATTAAAACCGTGATAGCGAGCGATATAGGAGAGCGAGTTTTTTGCGATATTTATGGACCTTTACCAGCGGGGCGATATGGGTATAAATATATATTTGTAATACAAGACGCATATAGTAAATTAATCAGGCTATATCCATTGCGACAAGCGAGTGGTAAGGCGACACTGACCTGTGTGAAGAAGTTCCATGAACAGATCAAAGTTAGAACTTTATGTTCGGATAGAGGCACAAACTTCACATCGGCGATTTTCGAGTCAGGTGTCAGGCAGTTAGGTATCGAGTTAACACACACATCTGTTAGAAATCCGCGCCCGAATTCTACAGAGCGAGTTAACAAAATTTTAGGAAGGCTATTTAGAACATACTGCGACCAGTCACACCGTTCTTGGGTAGATTTATTACCGAATATAGAAGACTGCTACAATCAGGTAGTACACACTACAACAGGGTACGCACCGAATGAAATAATATGGGGTACTAGAGTTCGACTAAATACTGATTTTGATAGAGGTATAGAAATAGGAATCGAACGGCAACCGGAGTCATTAGACCAGATTCGGCAGCGAGCACGTCAAAATATACTCAAGGCCGCGGCAGAAAGGGAATTTCACTATAATAAAAATCATAAACTAATTCGGTTCGAAATAGGAGATCTCGTAAAACTAAAAACTTTTGCAAAATCCGACGCTGATAAGAAGATAACAAAAAAATTCATGCGTCTATACGAAGGACCCTTCACGGTTGGAGCGGTACCTTACGATAATGTATACACCTTGATCGATTTACAAACACAACGGGTAAAAGGAAATTTCAATGCTATTCACCTGTTCCCTTATTACGTAAACAAATAACGGACAATGACCTAGTGGCGCAAGAGTAACAGGTACTTAAAAATGCAAGCGCCATCACAAAAAAAGGGGACAACCGAAAGGGAAGACGAGCTATTGTCCTTTTGAGAGTTAGAATAGACGGGCGTGAGAAACATAGTATTGGCGTGAGAAATTTAATTATTATGCACATGCTGAGTATGGGATTAGTAGAGGAAATATATTTTGAAACGAATTTGCTTATAGAGGTAAGAGTGAGAATAGTTGTAGATGTTTCAAAATCTATTTGGGGGAGTGTGAGGTGGTTCACGTAGATCGTCCCGCATATTCTCTTATAAATAGATAGAAATAAAAGAATAATCTCAGAATCAAATTTTAAAAGATCATGTCCACATGTTTTAGAAAGTTACCCGTGGCCCTGAGAATTCCAAGTAAAGACAAAAGTTTAGTTTTAACAAAAAGTTTAAAAGGCAATTTAGACACAGAAATTCGACCCTTTCCAAAAGGGCAAGCAATAAAATACAAATAGACATATTCAACTCTTAAGGAACAAGTGTAAACAAAGGCCCTTATGCAATCTTTCGTGGAATAGCAACAAATAATGACTTCCTTCTTGTCAAACGAGACGTGATAAATGACCGCAAGGCATAGTGACATAAAAAAATCAAACATCAGAGAATTTAAGGGTGGGGCTACGCCCAAAAGTATACTTAACAGCCAATCACAGAGACGACGAATGTCATCCGCAAATGGGATGAACAGATTACTCGCGGGAAAATTTTAAAATTTCAGAAAGCCGCCTACAGCACTGGAGGGGTTTGTTCCTAGACAAGAGAGTGGGGAAGGTCGCAGGAGGAGAGAAAGGGGATTCGGTCTCGAGAGCTCTCGAGGAACGGTGCTGGAGAGAAATTGTACAGTGATATCTAATTGTGTTGTTCTTGATTTTCTAAAAATCAATCGTGCCAGCTAGAGTTTTGTTTCAATCCTGAAAGTCTATAAAATAGCTAGGAGTGGTTAAGTCGAGGTGAACTGGAAGTTCGGTAAAGTACCAAATTTTATAAATATATTTTCTTTAACAAACACGATCGGCCAAGACTCGATATTTCCTTTCAAGTCATTACCAATTCGAAAGATGAGTTCAAAGGAGACATTATGCCTGTGTGATAACAAAGTCCAAAAGGACTTGTAAAGGAATGGAATGTATATATGTATTGTGCATTGATTTTAATTACGATATTTATCATATGTGTGAAGTTATGGACCGGGCGATATCGCCGTAGAAATTACTGGCCGGGAGGCCATACAATTGAGGCCTATTCAAGAGCTAGAAATGGTCAGGATAAATTAAAAGTAAGGTAAATAAAGGGTACCTATGGCCTATCGTGTTTGAGTTTGTGGTAGGGATGTAAAATGCTAAACTATAAAAGTACGTACATAGATACTTAATTTTGTGAAGTGATTATGGAGCCTTGTGAAAGTCCTTGATTTGATCGTTAAAATTCCGAATTATTTTGGGATGTTTTGTTAAAGCCTTAGACGTGTTAACGTAATTATTTTATGACATACTTTGGAATAGATTCCTTAGTTGACTATTTAGATACCACAAACCTTGTCGTATTAACTAACGAACGATTTAGATTTGACTATGCCAATAAAGACAATGGTCCATACTATTTTGTTATATTGTAGAGTATGATTTATCTTTTCTTTTCTTGTGTATATTTTGTTCTTTGTCTAAGTTCTTTATGCATGTGTGTGTGTGTACCCTAGTATAGAGACAGCCAGAAGGGTTTTTCATTTGGACATTCATTTTCCCTTCTACTTTGGCTTGGCTTAGGAACTGAATGTCTGGCCTGCCATTGTGTCGTATAAGACCAATGAAGGTTTAATTAATCGATCAGTTTCGTTTTGGTCTTTCATTTCTTCCCAAGTGTTTTGGGTTTATTAATGATTTTAATAAAAATATATAAATTACAATTTATTTTATTTGGTATTCGTATATAAATTCCTTTTCCCTTTCGGAATGAATTAATAATGGAGGTAAAGTGATTTCACAGAGTAACCTTTTGTTGAGAGACCAAGGTAGTATTTACTTCGTGCCTAAGTAACATCCATTATTGAATTTTTCCCTAAACACACTCAATCATTATTCCCGTTATGTCGAGGAGAGTTCTAACATTTTCTATATACGTCAGTGAGATTGAATCACGCTAATACAAATAAATTCAAAGGGAATACAAGTGTGTTCACAACCTGGTCACTAGTGAGAGAATAGGCCTCTTCAAGGCAGACTTGAGTAAATGCTCGATACTATACCTATTGAGTGGTGGCTAACAGAGTGCAATGCCTAACGAGATATTATTTGCTATTATTTGAGAGTCAAAGAGTTGAGTATATTAATGAAGTCAGGCAGTAGCCGATATCTATCATGAACGTGAATTTCGAGTCTACGACGTGTACGAGAGGATACCCGATAAGTATACAATTCTTTCTTTTAATGATGCACTAACTAGACGTCTGAGAGTGGGACTAGTGTTTCAGTAGTATTAATTTTCCGATGTTTGGGCACTGGAAAGGTGGCGGAGAAAAAGAAGCCGGGAGACTTTTGATTATATAAATTTCAGTACATATCTCGATAACAGGCAGCGGCGGTTTCTGGGCACACGCATACACGCCATGTCTTATGCAGCTGACCTCCGACCTTGGTTTGGCCAAACCAAATATATCACATATTGAATAATAATTGAATAAAACCATGGTACTTGGGGGAGGCTTTATGCCTAAGAAAAGATCACACCTTACGAGGATGTGCAATTATAAACGCTTCTCAGCGAAAGGAGGTCAGAACTGCCCCCCGATAACTTGACTTTCAAGGCCATATACTGGCGTAGGGTTCCCCCGTGTCAGAGTGAGACCGGTTGTTCTGGTGAGATGTACAAATGCCTCACATAAAGTTTCATGACCATCTATCACAAAAGCCGATCGCGTATCTTGAGTGCATATAAAATCATATAAAGGTAGTCTCACTACCTGAACAGTATCTTCATTGATTTCAATATTCTCACTACCTTGTTACTGATAAAAACCCGTTTAACGTAATCCGGCTGAATGATTGATATTCCTGATTCTTTATTTATCCAGAAAGTGTACTGCGTAAATCACTGTGCAACTAAATAAAATTACTACTTTTACTGAAGTGTACCCAAACTCCGGGAATGATCCTGAAAATTTCTAGGACACTCTCTTATATTTATAAATATATAAATAGACGATCACGTACGGCTCGTACCATCACAACAGTATGTGAAATCCATCTTGCGCCATTTGACTTAGTACAAACGAACGTTGTTTTACAAATATTAACAACTAGAATATAGTTTCTCTGGTTAAATATAGCTCAGCGAGTTTTAAATAATTAGTGTTTTAATTTTATTTCAAAGAGAAAATAAAGGAAATGCTTGATGTTTGTAGCGTCAGGCAACGTGTCAGTTATGTCTAGGTGGCTTAACATTGTTAGCAATACTTAATTGTAGAAAAGGAAAATTCAGAGACTCCATTATTTTAAATAAGTGCTGAACTAATGTTGGTTCAGTTTGACGAGGACGTCTATTGTTTAATTTTTTGCTCGTTCAGGCCACAGGTAACCACTGTTGTTCGCGACTTCATCTGGGAATAATTCCTACCCGCAGGAACTATTAAATTTTTTGCAGCTTAAAACTTCAATGTCTCAACGATGGTTTAGTTGAAGCGTAAACAAACAAATTAAGTACATTCGTAGTTAGGATTATAAGAAATTACAACTCACGCACATCAATACGAGATACACTCGAAAAAATCTAATAAAACCTGACTCCTGAACCAATTCACTGGGCAATATTTGCCAACTGTCGGATGTTGTCACTATAATCATAAAAGAAACATTGTACTGCTATGCTCGCAAACTGGAAGTCAGCATTTGTTTAGGACTGGATTATGGGATACATATGTTTGCACGGGCAAAGGTGAAAAGACAGCGCGTGTTTCTATATCTATATATGTATAAATGAACACAGGGAAAAGCTACAGGGGGAAGTGTGGAAAACTTGGAAGATTGATTTTGTGGACCGTCTTTCTCTTTTTAGGGTTCCGGAGCCAAAATGGCAAAAAACGGAACCCTTATAGTTCGTTCCATGTCTGTCTGTTTGTCTGTCTTCCGTTCGTCCGCGGCTGTTGCTCGGGGACTATC
This sequence comes from Choristoneura fumiferana, assembly GCF_025370935.1. Taxonomy (NCBI): domain Eukaryota; kingdom Metazoa; phylum Arthropoda; class Insecta; order Lepidoptera; family Tortricidae; genus Choristoneura; species Choristoneura fumiferana. The sequence continues at coordinate 12,650 of NW_027413045.1, forward strand.
ATGCTAGAAGCTGTAATTTTGCGCGGATATTAGTAAACTATCAGACAAAATGGTACCAATACAATTTTTTTTAGGGTACACCCATATACGTAAAGTGGGAGGATTATTTTTCTATCCAACCCTAATGTGGGGTAATCGTTGATGGTCTTTAACCATTAGGGGTTGCTAAAAGTTTCGATTTAGTGATATGATTGCAAATATGCCAACTTTAAAGTGCAAATTTCCTTAAAATCGAGCGTCCCCCTCTCCTAAAAATCTAAAACGTGGGTGGAAAAGATGTAGTTGGTAAGTATATCAACTTACAAGGAAAACTATAAACGGTTAGTTTTATTGAGAAATATAGTAGTTAGAGTAAATAGCAGCTAAGGTTATAAAATATACAACTTAGAATATCCGGTCAAAATAAAATCTCAGAAAAATATTACTTAATTTTCGTAATGGCTACGGAAACGGAACCCTATTTCGGGCGTGTCCAGACACGTTCTGGCCGGTTTTTTTATAAAAAATTTTTAGGATTGGTTCTGTTTATTCTGATGAAGATTAGTTCATGTTGACAAACAAAACGAATTTAATACAGATGGTGTGCTGTGTTATAAACCAAGCTTGAGAATGGATCTAAGATTCGAAACGTTTAGCTTTCTTGAGTGTTTGTGATAGTAGGCGGTGTGACTGTGATTTTTAACGGTGTAAAAAGGTTTGCAAGTTACATTAAATAATAAAAAACCGGTTTTTTTATAACTTTTTACTGTCCATCTAAAAGTTTACGATATGGCTGTTTTTCTGAAAATTTAGGATTTTTTCAAAGCAAACGAGTGCAACGTATTAACAAATTACTATTATAGAATTAATTCAGGAAATAAATATTACTGACTTATATTGGAGTATATGAAGTTTTCAGTTTATATTCACCTTGTTATGTCAATATAAATATAAACACAAAGGCGTAGGCTGTGGCGACTGTTAGTAAGGAGAAGCGAGACAAAATATTGAAATTCGTCTTACTCTATGTCAGTTGCTCAAGGGTTCCGCCAACATCGTATCAGGCCGATTACGCGCCGTACGCGTCCGCCACGACGAATGATAACGGTTAACCGCCGGTCCGGTGATTGACAGCCGTGGGCCACTGTCCGACACGTTCTTGGCCGGTTTTTTTATAAAAACTTTTTAGCGATTGTGTTCTTGTTTATTCTGATGAAGATGTAGTTCATGTTGACAAACAAAATGAATGTAATACAGATGTGTACTTTGTGTTTGATAACCAAGCTTTGAGAATGGACTCCTAGAGTTCGAAACGTTTTAGCTTTTCTTTGTAGTGTTTGTGATAGTAGGGCCTGTGTACATGTGTATTTTAACGTGTAAAAAGGTTTTGCAAGGTAAATAATATAAAAACCGGTTTTTTTTTAACCCCTTTTACTGTCCCATTCTAAAAGTTTACGATAATGGCTGTTTTTCTGACAATTTAGATTTCTTCAAAAGCGACGAAGTGCAACTGATAATTACAAATTACTATTATAGAATTATAAATTCAGGAATAAATATTACTGACTTATAGTTGGGGGTATCTGAAGTTTTCAGTTTAATATTCACCTTGTAATGTCAATATAAATATAAAACAACAAAGGCGTAGCTGTGGCGAACTGTTAGTAAGGGAGAAGCGAGAAAAAAATATTGAAATTCGTCTTACTCTATGTCAGTTAGCTCAGGGGTTCCGTCCAACATCGTATCAGGCCGATTACCGCGCCGTACGCGTCCGCCCACGACGAATGATAACCGGATTACCGCCGGTCCGGTGATTGACAGCCGTGGGCCACTGGTCCGGCGGAGAGTGAATAGCTTTTGAACGGTCTATGTGTTTTGAAGTCGTGGTTGGTTAGTAGGTTCAACTATAGTAGAGCCAGAGCCCATTTGAGCCAGACCTTCGCCATGCTCCTAAGGAATAGAATTCGCTCCCATCGTCTGTGCCCGTATTTCCGGATAAATACAATCTAGGGCTCTGAGATAGGAGTCATTCTCGGTCAGTTTTATGTAAAAAAATACTATAAAGACTGAAAGTTTTTTTAACCCCAACGAAAGTTTGACTACTAATGTGTGTTGTGTGTCTGTCTGTGGCACCGTATCTCTTAAACGGTGAACCAATTTGAATGCAGTTTTTTATTTGAAAGCAGGGTTTCTAGCGATGGTTCTTAGACATGTTTTATCAAAATCGGTTCAGCCTTTTTTGAGATATTGAAATTTGAACTGACAATGTCGGGGGTTTTCCATCTTTTTTGTTGGTTAGGTTATTACTTATTACGTATGGTGATAGATAACACAGTTGCAAATTAGAAATTAGAGGGCATACTACGAAACTCGAAAATCGAAGTTCGTATCGTACCGTCCCTCTCGCTCTCGTATTAAATAGTATGTGTCAGAGGGACCGCACGACACGAACTTTGAGTTTCGATTGGTTTTTTGGAGTCTTTTTGTATTTTTTATTTCAACTCCAAATTTGTTACTTTTACGGGTATCCCGTGAAACCATATTATTAATCGGAAATACAAACTGAGATATGGATGCAAAGAAAAACCAGAAAAAGAGACCAGCACTGGGAATCGAACCCAGGTCCTCAGCATTCCGTGCTGCGTGCTATATAAAAAAATATAAACAGCCGTGTATAAAAAAAAGTAAAAAAACATTAATTTTTTTAATTTACATTTGAAAATTCGTGATTATGTCTTATAATTATGGTACTTCCACTTGTCCTAGAAACTTGAAATTTGGTGTTGAGGTAGCCTTTGTCACAACACAGAAGAAAATCTGAAAATCTTAAACTATTTTCATTACTGGGCCATCACAGAACCTTAATGTCGTGACGATATTATACGGCCGTTGATAAACATTACAGAGAATTGAAGTTTTTACCCAGTTAAGGTTCCATGGTAGCCCAGGAATCAAATTGATTAACTTTGCTTACAAATTTGTACGGAATCCTGGGTGTGCGAGTCCAATTACTGTTTAAGTTTTTTTTTTGTGTATGCGTATGTATGTTTATTTACATGTAGTTTATATGTAGTCTATTGATATTGATATGTATTAGTTTATTGTTTATTTATTGTTTTGTATTAGTGTGTACCCATATATGTATGTGTAGGTATTTATTTCTTATTTTTGATGTATTGTTTAGGTAAATTTAAATTTTTTGATCCTTTTATCTTTCCATTGTAGTGTCTACTCTTGTTTCTGTTGTCCTTTCAATCGTTCAAAGGTTAACTGGAAGAGATCCCTTTAAGGGATAAGTTCGCCTTTGTACATCTCTTTCTCTTGTTAATTGTAATTTTCATATGTTTTTATGTACACTGGCCTGCATAAGTGGATGGACACCTTACGTTCTATAATCGTTTGAACACGAGAGTTGGCGATTTTGTTAGGTGTTCACAAGAAATGAACTAGATGGCGCTGTTAAACAGTTATTATGATATGATCGATATTTTATCCCCATAACAGCAATGTGCCGATAGCTGAGTTGATCGGCTGCTTACTTAAAATCGTAAATGATCATGAGTTCGTATCCTACATATCAGAATTGTTTTTTTGTTCTTATTTTTTATTTATAACTTTCTATTTAAATTTTGTAGATAACTGAAATGGAAATTTAAAAAAATACTCTGAAAAAAGGATAACGTTGCAACAGAAATAATACACGTTTTGAAGTTTGAAACATAAAAAATTTATTCCTAAAACAATATTTATATTCATTAAATATTGACGCAATTATTAATGTTATACTATATAATATTCATTAAATAACTGAAAACCAGAAAGAAGTTTGCTCAGAATCCAGAGTAGAATCGATTACACTATGTTGTAAATCAGGTAGTGTTTGAGTTTTTAAATCCTTTTTTTATTGTGCCCAGTCTAAATATTACGAATGCATACGCCAATTAAATGTTTTAGGGATGTTTCATACCCTTTAGATAATTTAATACTGGCCGTTTTGCGTCAGTTTGGCTTTCTTCTAAATCTGGAATTAAAAATTACGACCGTAAAGTTAGAAATGAAGTAGAATTACTGATTACGTAAAACATACAATTATTTTAGGAAATAATGAAGATATTCGAAAATAAACGCAAACAACTAACTTAAAATAAAATGAAAAAATATTTTCTGGGTGTCGTGTGAGGTTTTCAGTTATTTAATTAGCACCTGACCAAAAGTTGTATTTTAACATTTTATTGAGGTATTATTAGCTTAAGTATTCATTTCCGATTCTGGAAAGAGGATTGAAGCTGAACCCCAATAAAAAAATAGTATTTGAAAGTAAATTATACCTGAGACCGGGTTATCATAAGACTCGTACGCGTTATAAATTATAATGATTGAAGTTTTCCAGTTTTAAACATTTACTTATCAATAATTGATGGCGTAGATCCACTGTAGTGTGTAATGTGTTACTGACAGTTATAATAAGATTACAGTCATATATTGAACTTTCATACTTATCTCACATAAGTAAACAAAACTATCAAGGTATAATTAAATGTTTTGTTCATAATAATAAAATAATTACTTTTCATAACAAAGTGATACCTACAGGATCACAAATAAAGATAAATATTTTGGTTTATATAATACAGTGTGCTAGAAAATCAGATGCGGATATTTTGAGGATCGATTATTTGCATCGTCGTTAATTGGTTTCAATTAAATTAAATAAAAAAATACAGTTAATGTTAATGCGAGGATGATTATTTTTGGACGGAATGGTATTTTTGTATGAAGCAAAAAAATATTACCACACAATACTTGAATAATTTATGTGTATAATTAATTCTTAGGTTATTAATTACATACCCTGAAAATATCCGCACCTTATATATTTTATTATAACATAATTGTTTAAGTATATAACCCGGTCTACACGTAACTATCAATTTTATTTTAATAACTGGTGTAACCACCATGATTGTCGATAACTGCTTGCAAAAAAAATCGCATCGATGCAACTAGATTTTCACACATATTAGAGCCGAGAATACTGTCCCTTATTATTACACAGTGGGCTTCTAACGTTTCCGGAGTTCGCTTATTTTTGTAATCCCAACTTTGGACATGGTTATACCACCTCATAATTTTTCAATGGGATTTAAATCCGGTGATCTGGCAGGCCAAGGAACGACTTTAATATTATTTTTGTGTTGATCAAACCAGTCTTGCGTAATACGCGACCGGTGTATGTTATCTTGCACGAACGTTATGCACGGCACTTGTTCTTCTGGATAGACAACTCTAACAGTGGGCCACATCATAGCTGGCGCTGCGGCGCATCTATGAGTCGTGGTCTACCCGATCTTTGACGATGCAGCAAAGATCCTTCGTCTTGATATCGTCGTACCCATAATATAACTGTTTTTATCTGTAACAATATAAATAAACATAAAATAATATAACATAGATATCAATTTAATGAAGAAGTTGGTAGGATGAACGTAAACAAAAAAAAACTCACATTAACTCCAATTTCTCTAGAAATTTCCGTCAATTTTTCCTTCTTCATATAAATTAATAATTTCACACCTTTTAACCATTTCAATATTGCGATGAGAACTCATTTTAAAGAATAATTACGATAATAAGCAGATTCAACTTGAAAGAGACGATCAAACGATGTTGCAAGCAGCTGAACAAGTAGCAAAATCTTTGTAATAAAAACTTAGCCTGGTAGTTTGAAGATCTTCAGTCTACCCTCTTTAAGTTTCGTTAAACACGCATGACTTACCGATTAATTTTAAGGCGACCCGATATAGATCCGATTTTCATCGCTTAAGATAACAGTAATATGGTCAAGTGGTTGTGAACTTCGTTCTTCGTTCGTATGTCACGAGTTCAAATCCCACCAGGCGATAATATTGAGTTTGTGTTTTTGTAAATTTACTGTTAGATTTGGAGATTACTAAAGTTGACACTAATTCGCAACATGGGTCTTCGTAAATAAAGAATTTCATTATCATCAGCATCCCAGCCTATAGATACACGTCCCACTGCTGGTCACAGGCCTCCTCTCAGAATAAGAGGGCTTGGGCCGTAGTTCCCACGCGGGCCCAGTGCGGATTGGGAACTTCACACACACCAAAGAATTTATCGTTGGAATATTTGAAGGACAAGAAACGATAGTAATGCGAATAATAATATTCTCCTTCTCTTACGACAAGTACGAAAGAGACAGAAAATGTCGTTACGCGATTCGCGGTATCACCCCACGGTGTCCTACCCAGGCAGGAACATAATTTAGTTACTACGGCAGCGAAATACCAAATTTCTAACATGAATATAAAATATTTTTTTTAAGGTCAGCGCCAGCGCCATCTAGTGAGATCTCAATAAACTAACTAAGTTAGTAAATAAGTAAATACCGCTAATACACTTCAAACACATAGATGGCGCCGTTTCTCGCGTCAGACGATTATGTTTTGGAATTGTCCATCGACTTTTGCAGGCCATAGTACAATAAAGAGTTACAACAACAACAACATAAGCCGGTGTTGCCATACAATTAATATGTTTTTATTTAACTTTTAATTTTCATTTTAAAGGAGTATTTAGATAAGGTCCTCACTGAAAATCAGGCTTGCCGTGGCATTATGCTGAGTGGGGACCTGTTTAGCGTCATGTATGTCTTTATCTGTTTTATGGCCTTAAATATTTCTTTATTTCTCTTTCTTTCAATTCGCATTCAGACGTTTTATTTTTTAAATAACTATTGGCGCACAAAAAAGTCCTGAACGTCCATTGAAGCATTGAAGCGTTAGTATGCAGCGCGCAATCGCCTATTTGCTTTGTCTATGCACGAAAACCCGTGTTTTGCATCCGAATACACTAAGCTTAAAAGCTTATCGGAGCAAACATGGAGCACCTGCGACAGGATTTGTATTCGGCTTAGCCTTGCCGTTCTTTTTACCACCCTTTTGTTGTCAGAACCTTTCAAGTTTTAACCCACTTTTGATGGATGTGTGGACCAATGAAATCGTTAAATTTGATAAAAAACAGACCTATTATCGTTAGGAATGGTCCGTCTAGGTTCGTTATTTTCGAAAATCGTTTTCATAAGCGAGTGGGTTCACGACAGTGGCTCACCGTTGCTGTGGTTCACCTATAAAAAAGAATCGCGGGTTGAACGGTTAATTTTGTGATGTTTTCAAATATGTCGCGTGAGAGGTTCGAGAGCATTTTAAAACCTATTATTTAAGAAATGTGAAGAGCGTATGCCTCTGCGTATGTGCGTGCATGCGTGCGTAACACACACACACCATCCCAGCCTATATACTCCACTGCTGGGCACAGGCCTCCTCTCACAACAAGAGGGCTTGGGCCATAGTTACCACGCGGCTCAGTGCGGATTGGGAATTTCACAGCACCATTGAATTGCTTCGCAGGTTTGTGCAGGTTTCCTCACGATGGTTTCCTTCACCGAAAGCTACGTTGTGTATAGATTCTTTAAAATTTTTGAAATGTCGAAAGAAACTCTCTAAAGTAGCTCGCTGCCATCTCCAGTAACGAGTACTCTATTAGTACTCCGAAGAAAAACTCTCTTTCTGTTCGTATTCCGTTCCATCGAATTTTAAGTTCGAGGGAGAAATATAAAACTAGCTTATGCCCCGACATCGTCTGCGCAGATCTAGGTTATCGCGCGGTGGCGCCCTCTACCGGATAGTAGTAGGTATCCTATGTTGATCCTTGGGTTAAAACTACCTATATACCAATTTCATCAAAATCGGTTTAGTGGTTTCGACGTGAAAGCGTAACAGACAGACAGGTTTATCTTATCTTATCTTATCTTATCGTTAGGGGTCCTTGCGGATACACTTCGACCCGTAGGGATCTTTTGTGTAATTACCCCTCCTTCGCACTTACTCTATTGCCTTTATCACCTCGTCCATAAATTGGATGATTTGACGTAGCGGTAGTGCCTTAAAGTCTCCTGGTGCGGGGTATCCGTCGCCAAAGAGTCTCATTCTTGATCTGGCGAGGGCGTCACATTCACACATAATGTGTTCCATTGTTTCGTCTTCCTCGCCACATATTCTACAGACTTCATTGTCCTGTAGTCCCATCTTTACTAGTATGTGTTTAGTATTGAAGTGACCTGTGAATGCCCCGACGATATGTCGGAGTTGTTTCCTACTGAGTGTCCAGAGTTTTTTAGTCCAGCTTGTGCTGACATTTTCGATGAATCGTTTTGAATGCTTTAGACCTTCCAGTGTTTTCCACTCTTGTTGGTGTTTAAGTTTGGTGTGGTCGTTTATGGCATTCTTCATGGTTCCCTGTGAGAGTCCCACATACGGCTCGGGCCCTATGTTTTTGTTCATTGACCCTTCCCTTGCTAGCTCATCTGCTTTTTCATTTCCGATGAAGCCTTTGTGTCCTGGGATCCAAACCAGTCTCACTCTATTGCGTCTGCCAAGCTTGTTTAGTGCTTGTACTCCATTATAGATCAGTCTTGAGTCAACCTTTGGCGATGTGAGCGCCTTTAGGGCTGCTTGACTGTCACTGAGTATATAGATGGTTTTTTCCCTTACCTTCCTATCTATATTCTCCTGTGCACAGGCGATAATTGCATACGTCTCTGCTTGAAAGACAGTTGCATAATTTCCCATGCTTACGCTACTGTTAAAGTCCTTGGCATGAATGCCGGCTCCTGTACCGGATTTCATTTTAGATCCATCCGTGTACCATGAATTTTCACTGCCTTCCGGCAGTGTCAGTCCTTCTGCCCATTCAGCCCTTGTGGGAACATGAACCTTGAAGTTCCTTCGGAATATGTACTTTGGTTGCATTTTGTCGCAACCCATCGCCATTATACTATCAAGGTATTCGTTTTGTTCCATTTTAGTGTGCTTTGTCCTTGGAGCGGAATCGTTCCACAGGCCGTACATTTTCATTCTGTGCAACGACTTCCGCGCTTCGGATTCTATAGCAATATGCAGTGGTGGTAAGTCCAGTAAGACTTCCATTGCTGCTGTCGGCGTTGTTTTGAACGCCCCTGTGATAGCCATGCAGGCCATTCTCTGGATTTTTGCCAGTAGATTCCTACATGTGCTTAGTTGTGCCCTAGGCCACCAGGCGAGGCACCCATACAGTATGATGGGTCTCACCATTATGGTGTAGATCCATCTCAGTACTTTTGGGTTCAGTCCCCATGTTTTTCCATATGCGGATCTACACATGCCAAAAACTCTCGTCGCTTTGGTCACTGTGTATTCCACCTGTTTTTTCCAGTTAAGTCCTTTATCAAGGATTATTCCAAGATATTTTACTTCATTGGAAAGTCTTAGTTCCCTGTCATACATTCTTAAAGTCTGTATGCTTTTTAGGTCCCTTTTTCTGGTAAATGGTATTACCACCGTTTTGCTCGGATTTATGGAGAGGTGATATTCTTTGCACCACCTCTCTACTTTGTTTAGAGCTACGTTCATGATTCCCGATACTGTGTTTGGGAATTTCCCATTGACAAGTATTACTAGGTCATCTGCATAACCCACTGTTTGTACTGGGCCTGTGTTGAGATCCTCTAGTAGCGAGTTTATCACCAAGCTCCATAGCGTGGGCGATAAAACCCCTCCTTGAGGGCATCCTTTTGTGGCTGTGGCTGATAATTCTTCTCCTAGCAAGGTTGAAGTTATCAGTCTGCTGTTGAGCATTCTTTCCATCCATCTGCAGATAGTGGGTTCAATGCCATGTCTATCCGCAGCAGTTTTGATGGCATGATACGTTGTACGATCAAATGCTCCTTCCACGTCCAGAAACGCAGCCAGGCAGAGCTCTTTATTCTCTATTGCCTGTTCCGCTTTGCTTACTACCAGGTGTATCGCTGATTCTGTCGACTTCCCCGGTTGGTAGGCGCATTGCATTTTATGCAGTGGATGCCGTTTTAGCGGTCCGTCCCTTATGTATCTGTCAACCAATTTTTCCAATGTTTTCAGGAAGAATGATGACAGGCTTATTGGCCTATATGATTTGGCATCATTATAATCTGCCTTACCAGGTTTTGGAAGGTAGATTACCTTAACTTGTCTCCACACACGCGGTACGTGTCCGAAGGCTAGGCATGCTCTGTACAATCTACTAAGATGTGGTATAAGTACATTAGCTCCTTCTTGTAGTAGAACTGGATAAACACCATCTGGTCCTGGTGTTTTATAAGGGCGAAAGGTGGACAAAGCCCACTTTAACTTATCGTGATCTACTACTTTTTTGGCAGTATCCCAATTGTGCCTTGTGGTAGTGCCCACTTGTTCAGCAGCACTGATTGAGTTACTATCGGTTCTGCTCTGATGTATAATAGAGCCTGGGAAATGTGTCTCATACATTATTTTTAGTGTCTCTATGCCTGTCTCCGTCACGTTCCCATCTTTCCCCTTTATGGTAGTTAATGGGACCGATCTGGTTGTAGCTAGAGCCTTCGTGAGCCTCATTCCTTCTGGTATTGAACCTATTTGGTCGCAGTGGTCTTTCCATGCTTTCCTTTTTGCTTTTCTCACAGCTTTATTGTATTCTGTGAGCTTTTTTGCATAGGTCTCAAAGTTTTTTGAAGCCTTTGCATCATTGAAGATCGCCCTGGTTTCTTTCCTGAGTCTCGCGATATCAGGGTTCCACCATGGGACTTTCTTTGCCCCAGTCTTTTTTTCCGGGCAGTTATTAGTCCAAGCATTATTGATGGCTCGGACTATGTTGTCCGCTTCAAACTCGATGTCTATTATAGAATTGAGCTTACCTTTAGGGTCACCTAGTTCCACTTTTAGATCTTTCTTAAAAGACAACCAGTCCGTGTTCCTAGGGTTCCTTTTAAGCACAGTTTTTATTGGTTCGTTAATTCTGTACCTAAAGCATATATACCTGTGATCCGATAAAGTTGTTTCATTGGATACATGCCATTTCGTAATGTTCCTACATATATTGTTAGTAGCCAACGTCACATCAATAACCTCACCTCTTTTTGCGTTAACAAATGTTGGGTCATTGCCTTTATTCATAATTTGTAAAGAAGAGCTCACCAGAAAATCCAGTAACTTCTCTCCTCTTTTGTTGACGTCCGAGCTCCCCCAGATGACATGGTGAGCATTAGCGTCACAGCCAATAATTAGGCCGGTGTTCGCCTTGCTGCTGTTCTCGACAAGACTCCGGAGTAGTGGTGTGATCGGGTCCGTCGCTTCATAGGGAAGGTAGGCAGATGAGAAAATAAGGGCCTTACCTTCCCCCCTCCCTAGGATCTTGATGGTTGTAAGATCCCTGGAACAGAAAGCATTCAAGGGCATGGCATTGATGCCGTTTCTGACATATATGCACGTCCTCATATCGTTATTTTCGGAACAGGAGTGAAATAATATGCCTCCCGTTCCGCCTAAGCCTCTTATTTCTCCTTTATATACATAAGGTTCTTGTATCAAGGCGATATCGAATTGCTCACTTTTTAACTGTTTTGCTAAAATTGCAGTAGCAGCCTTATTGTGTTGTAAATTAATTTGTACGCACCTTAGACCATCCATGTTGGGCCTCTTAATTTTTCTTGGGCATGCTGAGGTCAGCAGCCCTTTCCTGCGGCTCCTCTTGAGATGCAGGGGATGTGGGTCCGTCCAGATATAGCTCTGACAGAGCGCGCAGATCAGCCAGGGAAATCTGAGACGAGGTCACAGAAGATCCCCCGACCCCACGCACCCCGTCAGCCCCACTGTCCGACCCCACATCCTCTACCTCCATCACCACCGCCGCCCCCACCTCAGCTTCGCCTGGGACCGCCTGGGCACCAACCGAGTGTATCTCGGCTACACCAGAACTAGCCTCGGTGTCACCGGGAGCCACTTTGGCATCACCGGGAGCTTCCTTGGCGTGCTCAGGGTTCACCTCAACACCATCGGCAGCAGCACCAGCTATCCCAGGGTTAGCTTTGGCTTTGCCGCGAGCAGTACTCTGATCGTCGCCACCCCCTCCAAGCGTCTTCTCCGCGTCATCCAGAAGCTTGAAGGAGCTGACGTCGATCCCAGAGTGTAGACAGTAGCCGGCTTCCTTAATGACTTCAGCCGACTCCCGGTCCATCAATATGATGCGCCGGGCGCTGGCTTCCGCCACTATGGTGTCAACCACTTTCCACTGCTCCGTATGCAGCCTCGGGTTGAAGCGCTGCAGCAGCCGCAGCAGCGTCCTGCTGTCCTGTACTCCAACGATCTTCGTCTTCCATGCCATTTTGACCGGCTTCGGAAGATCCCTGGCGTACACGACTTTCAGGCTCATCCCAGCAATTTCACCCTCCCCAATTGCTGAGCTGAGCCATGCAAAGGACTCTGCGTTATTGCAGCCAACATGCAGTGCCCCTCCCACGATGTTGCCGAAGGTCAACTGTGGAAGCGGGTCGGGGGCATCCAGCAGGCGTGTGATCACAGCCTCCTGTATGGCCCCGACATGCCCCATCAGGACTCGTTCGGCCGGAAAGTCCACCGGGACAATGGCAGCCCTCTCACCCGCCAAAATCTCCGCATACGACTCCGCCACCTTCGTCCTTTTGGAGTCTCTAGCAGATTGAGAAGGTCCGCCAGTTGTCGCCAGTGGCCTTTTTTGCGGTGCAGGATTTCCTGTGGGCGCTGCCGGGGTTCCACCTTCAGACGAGCTGTCTTCCAGGGGTCCCAACGCTCTCAGGATTTCCTTCGCCCTCCTCTTCCTCCTCCTGCTCATCTTCGTCCAACCCTCGTAGGAAGGCGCGCTCGTACCCGTAGGTGTTTGCGCTCCCTCCCCAGAGGCCGGATTCGGCTGAACCGGATTTGGTTGTGGTGGGGCCACCGCCTTCCTGCTACTAGGCGCAGTTACGCGTTTCCCCTTACCGGCAACGACACAGGTCGACCCCTTTGCAGGGGGAACTGTGCGCCCTCTCTTCGACCCTTCGGGAAGAGGTCGGGCTGTACCTTTTGGGGGAGCAGCGCCACCGCACTTTTCGCCCTTCGTTCGATGCGCCTTGACACCAGTGCCACGCGCCTTAGTGAACCCAACGGGTCCCTTTTTAGAACTGGGTCCGGCTCCCGCGTCTCTGTCAGTGACAGGGACACGTCGCACCTTTCCACAGTCTTTTTTTGCCTCATCCCCTACGGGTCCGGCCTCCCTACTCTTCGTACAACAACTTTTGGAGTCCATGAATCCTCGGTTGTTCTTCGTCCCGCTGGCTCCCCACCCTCCACGGAGCCCTCAACTGGGGATGGTTTGACCCACCAGGGCTACCAGCAGGATATAGGGTTCCAAAGTGGGCTGCCAGATGAGTCCGCACGTTGCCTCCCCCGCAGCAGCTTGTTGTGGACTGCATTGGGTTTGTGCCTCGCCGACTACCGACCTCCGCACCCCAGAACCCTCGCCCGCATCCAGTCTACTGGATACGACAGCCGATTGATCGTGACTGGCTAGGTCCCGACCGCCCGTGTGAGATGAATCCCGAGCCAAAGTGGCGTGTTGCCTTCTGAGGGCGACGACCCCCGTCAAGCTCAACCTACCAGGATCTCGTTCTCCATCCGTACGGGTCCCCGCGCACGGCACAAACACGCAGGTGGCATTCTACCACTTCATATCCTATTATTTCGGATATGAAGCCCGCGGCGACAGGCCACGTCATCGCCTGCAGCTGGTTGTACGGGATAAATGGGATGGGAGGGTAGCTGATGTTCCAGGATGCGACTGTTTGTTTTGGTTCTACCTGCTTCCTACGGCAGAATCAGGCAGTTAACGGGCGGCAACCACGGGAAGGAGTCCAAACAGTCTTGCCGGGGATGTCATTGCAACTGTGAGCTCCACCCCAGACCATTCGCCAAGTTAACCGCCGGACAGGCAATTAATATAGGGGCAGACCCGATCCAGTTGGCGACCGGTCGCAAACTAACACTGGACAAACCTGACCCCGCCCAACAGACAGGGGTTACTTTCGCATTTATAAATATTATATATATAGTATGGATTAGTAGGAAAGTAGGAATTAGTAGGATTATGATAAGTTTGTCTAAATGTCGTTCGAAATTCGAAACAGTAGTTCAATAGAATAAAAAAAAAAATTTTCTTTTCCTTCTCATATAATGTATCTTCAGAAAACCGAAGAAAACATGAGAGCTTGAGCGACATTACTTTATTAGTTGTATTGTATGATTTAAGCTTTTTTAGGCTCCATAGCCAAAATGGCAAAAACGGAACCCTTATAGTTTCGCCATGGTTTTATACATTTCATTTAATTTTCTCAGTTTCAAGAAGGCGTGGTACCGTTGGATAGGTCTTTTAAAATCATTGAGAGATTGTGAAGACGATTTTTTCGATTCAGTGATATGTTTCTATGATTTGCCCTTGATTTGGTGTTTTAAATATTGAAATCCCCATTAAGCTATCTAAACAATTACATTTCTGTATTGAAATACACTAGTTTGTATAACATTTTCTTTCTTTCTATTACAATGATAGATAAAAATGTTAAAATCCTTGAATGTACCAAATCTGACAGCTGAAGTTTGTTTACATTAAGTTAAATACCTATCCAAACCAAGTATAAGCGTGGAAGATTCCGGATAAAATAAATCCTTCGAAAAATATTACTTGATTTTTTTCGTAACGGTTAAGGAACTTTATCTTTGGACGTGTCCGTCATGCTCTTGGCAGGTTTTTTTTTAATTGTACATGTGCGGAACCGGGGCGGATTGCTAGTCTTATTATATGCAGTACCTAGGCGACCGAGCTTTGCTCGGGCTAAAACTCGTTAATAAGCGTTTTCCCAGAGATAAGACCAAACTATCGATTTGTCATCCCCAAAAACCCCCACATACCAAATTTTAACGAAATTTTGGAGCCCTTTCGCGTTTCGATTCTGAAAGATGTACAAGAATTGCTCGTTTAAAGGTAGTATATGGGCTAGTCAACCTTTTTACCGAGACTAATCAGTTCGCGAAATTTTTCAAACATTGCAGTTTTTGTAAAAAACATGTTTTTCTTGTAAGTTTAATAGATGGTGTACATGAAATCCTTATAAAACCGTGAAATATCTTGTTGGAAGTTTTGGTAAAGCCATGAGACAATTATGGTAAACGCAGGAGACGCCCAAAGTGTCGGAAA
>NW_027413045.1:33501-46731 GCF_025370935.1 Choristoneura fumiferana
AAAAAAGTACTCTGTGCTATAGACGTGGCATGGATGGATTCATAGTTCGTGCAAAAAAGAATGAGTTCCGAATAATCCATTACCATTACAATAAAATATATATATTAGCCTGATAGTCTCTGAGCAAAGCCGCCGAACGGACAGAGAGATAGACAGACAGACAGACATGGCGAAATTAAGGGTTACAAGGGTTTCGCTTTTGGCATTTTGGCTAAGGAACTCTAAAATAAATATTTCCCTCTCATGAGATTGAGTTGAAATTCGATTAGCAATTTTTTCGGCCTGACTATTCGAGTGACTGCAACAGAACCTTATTAAAGAGAATAGAAAATTTAAAAGGCCTGCATTACCTCCACACGGCATCGCGGGTTAGTCTGTAATGTAGTTCTTGACATTACTTTGCTGGACATTAACATAATAAGTGGGGCGGAAGTCACGCTAAATAAATTATTGCGGCCTTTTTTATTTTTCAAGGCTCCGAGGATTTGCTTGGGTATGGGGTAGCGTTTAACAATGTAAAGGTTGTTAGTAAACGTTGGTCAGCTGTAGAACATTTTCCTCGAACAAATCTCGTAGGTACCATCAGCCAAATATGTGGTCTACCACCCTAAAGTTGATAACCGTTTGCATGTTACAAAACAATAATGCCAACATACGTGTCTGTCAACTCGAAAGTTCGACTTTAGCGACATATTCATTTGACAGGAACTTGTTTAAAAATTGATAGACCACTTATTTTGGCTGATGGTACTTACTTGTTAAGTAAGTAGCAGACTTGTTTTTCGCATTTGTTAAGGAACGAGGATCTATGGGTGGAATATGACGCTAAGTAAATAGGGTTCGGCATAATGGAAACAAAATACTACATAGTCGCTTAAATAGTACTCTGAGCACATATTTACGGACAACGCCAAATGTATTTATGAAGAAAAATAAAGTTTCGTAAAAAAAACAGCCTTTTGCCGACTGGTAATACTTACTTACTTGTATGTTTCAAACTGAGTCAATCCGATTTCTCTGAAGTGGGCAAAATTTTCGCAGGATTTATTGTAAAAAAAAAATACAAAATACCTATACACTACATTTAGCACTAAATACATGTTTCGTGGCGGTTATGTTATATATAGTCACAATCTAGAAGTCGTGTGATGCATACATCACACATAAACATATTTATGCAAACAACTCACACTTGACGATTTATTTTAATTAGGGCCAACTGTCACGATTTAGTCGCGGTCAGGGTTGTCAAGTTCAAAAAATTGTTTTAATATTTTTATAACAAAAAAATAAATTGAACCGACTACAAAAACAATGAAAATAATTTTCTACCAGTCTGAAGTCGGTGCCTCAGCACGAGCCAGCAGGAGTGATGGACCTATAGTCGCCTACCTCACCTACGCACTACATATTGGGCTTCAATCACTCCTGCTGGCTCGTGCTGAGGCACCGACTTCAGACTGGTAGAAAATTATTTTCATGGTTTTGTAGTCGGTTAAATTTTTTGTTTATATTTTTTTTTCATGCTTTTAGTGTAAACATTCTAAGATATATAGTTTAATGTCAACTGCTCGTCACCTTTTACAATAGATTGCTTTTTCCGATGCAGAGACTTTCATTATTGAGGAGTCCTGGTGCTTCACCACCCATTCCATTTCACCATATGGATTACGAGGAGCATAAATTGCTTAGCAACTGTGTTAACCTTAAATTGGCACTGTGCATCACCGTGTACGTTAGTTAATAAAAAATACTATCATCAATATATATATTTTTTGAAACTTTTATGACTAAAAACTACTAAATAATTTTATGATGAATGGGTTGAAAAAATATGTGACTTGGCAATAATTTCAAATTTACGTCAGTGTCAAAAATAAGTCCAACGCGTCGTCGCATTCTAGTACCTAGGAAAGTTTTATTAAAAAAATCAACTTTTTTCTATGCAAGTTATGCTTATTATGTTTTGTGTTTTATGAGAAAATGCTAAAGTATACGAACAATTGGTTATTTTGTGTATATTCAGCATGATAACAACGATAATCACATGTTAAATTAAACGTACCACGGTTACGTCGCCAAGTTTTGTGAAGAAGTACTTACATTCAACTACGGTAACCACCATGTAACGTTGCCAACTACAAGGTGAATTAACTTCGGTAACCACGGTGTACATACCAAGTTCCCTGTACAATTTTTTTTGATTTCAAATTAACGATTTTACGTCCCCTTGTTTATTTTAAATCTTTTTTAAACAGTATGTTTTTCTTTCTTTGTCTGCAGTGCTAACATAAAGTCGACTGCATAAGATTTTAGCTTTAATTCCCGTAGAAAATGCATGTTATGATTGTGGCTCTAATCCGGACGAGGAAATTAAACCGCACGCACCGCCACAATTCGATTCTGATGATAGCTCTGATGCACCTTCTCTAAACTCTTCTTTGGAACGTTTAAATTTGCTATACTGCTTATTGGATGAGCATGAGGTTGATAAATATATATGTATATCCAAAACCGATTGAATTCTGAAAGCATGCACGATGCTGCTTTCACCCATTAGAGAAAAAGTTCTGCCCTGGCCATCCACAGTTAATATGATGCTTTGCCCACATTAAACTCTATGCAATCCATAGCCACGCCATCTACACTTGAGCGCGTTTCGAACTCAATCAGAGCTCATCTTCAGAGCAACTCATAATATGCCCCTTTGTTTCGCTGTTGGAAAAACGAAAACACGAAATTGCTTTCGACAGTTCCACACTATATTTGATTTGGATAGGTACGAGTATTTAACTAAATGTAAACAAACTTCAGTTGCTAGATTTGTCACATTCAAGGATTTAAACATTTTACTTGTCTATCATTGTAATACTAACTAGACTAGTGTATTTCAATACAGATAGTATGTTTAGATAGTTTAATGGGGAAATTTCAATATTTAAGACACCAATTGACGGTGTTTTGTTTACATTTAGTTAAAATACCTATACCAAATATACCAAAACCAAGTATAAATGATGTTTTTTTTAAATAATTTAGGTTTTTTTATATATAAAGTTTACTGCCTGATTGGCAGCGGTAACCAGCGTGTACACAAAATAATGTTACTTTGTTCTTATAGAATTGGCAACGTGCATGGTGATGTACATAGATTTTCTGAAAAACCAATAATGCTAGATTTTTTTTTTTATTTTTCTGTAGACCCTAAGACGGTATTAAATAAAGGTATGATACTGTATCACTTTGAATTTTGAATGAAAAAGTATTTATTTGTCATTATTTTTACATAGGTTTTTGTACATAGCCCTGCAAAACTGTTTACACAGTTTGTCTGCAGGATACAGTCTCTATAAAATATAAAATAATGTAATGTATAATTTATTCTTACATAAACTATTATAATTATTGTTACAACTATGTCTTATGGAAGAGTTTCTACTAAATACTTTTTAAGGATCTTTTTAAATTTATTTTTATCAGTTTCTAGGCGGATGTTATCAGGTAAGCTGTTAAGGCGCGCTTATAGAAGAATTTTCGGTATTTGAGGGGGTGAAGCAGACGACGCGGTGGAGGCGAATGCGGGGCGCCTCGCGCGTCTGTCACGCAGCCCGTTGACGGCCTTATTCTGTTTGTATCCGTATTCTGGTTAATGTGAATTCCGGATTTTTCCTTAAAATTATAATTACACATTTTTTTGGTTTAATAAGAAAATATTCGTTTAATATGAATAGTCTCGGCAATAAACAAATTATTTGACACAGTTTGATTTGTAACGTAGGTAATGGATAGACATTTAGACTGAATAGGTCGATAGATAGATATGATGAAAAGGATATAAAGGTAAATCAATACAAATAAAAAAACATTTTTATTTCAATCTGAAAATCTAGATTACAAGCTAGGCAAATCTATACATCCTACTAATATTATAAATGCGAAAGTTTGTGAGTGAGTGAGTGAGTGAGTGAGTATGTTTGTTACTCTTCACGCTGAAACGGCTGGACGGATTTGGATGAAATTTAGTATGTAGATAGCTGAACATCTGGAATAAAACATAGGCTACTTTTTATCCCGATATTCCCACGGGATAGGGATAAAATCTCGAAATATCAACCGCTGGGCTTAGAGTCATGAAATTTGATAAGTAGGTAGCTGGACGTTTGAAATAACACATAGGCTACTTTTTATCCCACGGGATAGGGATAAAATCTTGAACTAATAACCGCTGGGCTTAAAGCCCTGAAATTTGGTATGTAGGTAACTGGACGTCTGGAATAACACGTAAGGACTTTTTGACTCGATATTCCCACGGGATAACTAGGGATAAAATCTCGAAATAACAACCACTGGGTTTAGAGCCATGAAATTTGGTATGTAGGTAGCTGAACCTCTGGAATAACACAGGCTAATTTATTATCCCGATATTCCCACGGGATAGGGAAAAATCTTCAAAAATAATAACCGCTGCGCTTAGAGTCATGAAATTTGGTATGTAGGTAGCTAGACGTCTGGAATACACATAAGCGACTTTTTGACCCGATATTCCCACGGGATACCTAGGATAAAATCTTGAAATAACAACCACTGGCTTAGAGCCATAAAATTTGGTATGTAGGTAGCTGGACCTCTGGAATAACACATAATTTATTTTTTACCCCGATATTCCCACGGGATAGGGATAAAATCTTGAAATATTAACCGCTGAGCTTAGAGTCATGAAAATTGATAAGTAGGTAGCTGGACGTTTGAAATAACACATAGGCTACTTTTATCCCACGGGATAGGGATAAAATCTTGAACTAATAACCGCTGGGCTTAGAGCCCTGAAATTTGGTATGTAGGTAACTGGACGTCTGGAATAACACGTAAGGGACTTTTTGACTCGATATTCCCACGGGATAACTAGGGATAAAATCTCGAAATAACAACCACTGGTTTAGAGCCATGAAATTTGGTATGTAGGTAGCTGAACCTCTGGAATAACACAGGCTAATTTATTATCCCGATATTCCCACGGGATAGGGATAAAATCTTGAAATAATAACCGCTGGGCTTAGAGTCATGAAATTTGGTATGTAGGTAGCTAGACGTCTGGAATAACACATAAGCGACTTTTTGACCCGATATTCCCACGGGATACCTAGGGATAAAATCTTGAAATAACAACCACTGGGCTTAGAGCCATGAAATTTGGTATGTAGGTAGCTGGACCTCTGGAATAACACATAATTTATTTTTTACCCCGATATTCCCACGGGATAGGGATAAAATCTTGAAATATTAACCGCTGAGCTTAGAGTCATGAAATTTGGTATGTAGGAAGCTGGATGTCTAGAAAAACACATAGACGACTTTTTGACCCGATATTACCACGGGATACCTAGGAATAAAATGTCGAAATAACAACCGCTAGGCTTAGAGGCATGAAATTTGGATGTAGGTAGCCGTATGTCTGGAATAACACATAAGTACGCTACTTTTTATCCCGATATTCCCACGGTATAGTTTTGTAACTAAGGACCCCATACATCCCTGTATTATTATTATTTTGTATTTTTTTCTTTAATTGTATACTGTAGTTTTTAAGTATTTTATTTGTAATTTCTTTTTGATATTGTATTTGGAGGTTTATTTCAACCAGCAGTGACCAGCAGTGGTGGTTGACCGGCAGTGGTGTAGCGGTATAGCACGCGGTACGGAATACCGAGGACCTGGGTTCGATTTCCAGTGCTGGTCTTATTTTTCTGGGTTTCTGTGCATCTATAAAATATAAAAAAGATTCCAAAAAACCAATCTTGATTTACGTGAAGGTAAATTACAAATCTAAGTACCTATAATAAATAGTAGTAGTAGTTGCTGATAAGGTAGGCGGTAGGCGTCGTAATGTACGGTCTGGTACACACGGACCGCATTCCAATAGCAATCCGGCTGTAAATGGCAGAACTACATCAGAACTGCGTAAAAACTGCACTCCGACTGCCTAAAATGGCAGTTGGAATGCAGTCCTCTGACAGTCGGTCCAGTGCTGGTGCAGTTGTACTAACTGCGCAATAACTGCATCCAAACTCCCATTTTGCAGCCGGATTGCAGTTGGAGTACATGTTTTTGTCAATAATTTACTAGTGCAACCAAGTGCAACCATCTTATTTTATTAAAATAATTTGTTAAATAACTTGGCTGAATGCAAGATATTACCTTTGCCTGCAAAAAAAATGAGAAAATCTAAACATAGATCGAAACTGTTGCATCTACTATCAGAAATGTCAGTGAAACTGTCAAAGGGATCAAGCAGGGCTACTACGAAACTCGAAACTAGAAGTTCGTGTCGTGCGGTCCCTCTGACACTTATACTATTTAATACGAGAGCGAGAGGGACGGTACGAACGATACGAACTTCGAGTTTCGAGTTTCGTAGTAGCCGCAAGGTTCGCCGCATGTTCGCCGTGAGTAGTATAGGTTATACAACGTGCCTACAATTTGTATGGCAGTCGCGGTAGAATCTGGACGAAGCCGTCCGCGTCCGTGAGCAGCCGAGGCCCGCGCCAACCAGCTTGCGGTCGTAGTACGAATGTGAAATCCGCTCAGCAGGGCTACTACGAAACTCGAAGTTCGTGGGTTGCGGTCCCTCTGACACTTATACTATTTAGTACGAGAGCGAGAGGGACCGCACGATACGAACTTCGAGTTTGGAGTTTCGTAGTAGCCCTGCTGACTCGGCCCGACTCCGGCCGGTCGATTAGTGTGTGGTAGGTACTTACCGTTTAGGTACTCTAATGCTTCTCATATATGCTCTGAGTTCACTTATGCGTTTCCTCTTTCGCTTAACTTTTTTAATACTGCGATTACCCATATTATTTGCTCTCAAAAGTAGTACTAGCGCGTTAGAAAAATGTGCACAGGTCCGTCGTCGACTACGTACACGCGTGTACTGGCGACTGGGAAATACTTGGCCGCCGCCGCGCGCTAGAACCGTTTTCTTTTGCCAAAGACGAAATAAATTGGTATGATTGATGTACTCAACCTATTGAAAATCTATGAAGCATAAATCTAAATCTACTAAAAACTATTTAATAAAGCAAATTTTGTGTTGATATTCATAATAGTTTTCATAATATTTGGTTTAACGTGTAAATGAAGGCTCTTTTTCAAAAAAATAATCTATCGAGGTTTTTGTCAGCAATCGTGTTTTTGATGAAGTCAAAAACTAGCTAATAGACTGAAAATATACATATAAAAAAATTGCAGTTGTAAGTATTGTGTAAGTATATTTTAAATATTTTCTAAAATTGTAGTTTTCACTACGTACAGCGCCTTAAACAAATACGGTAGTCTTTTGTTTAATGTTCTATCACCGAAGTAGTTGGTCACTCGGGGCACTTCATATTTACCTGAGGACACCGACCTAGTATTATGACTATGGTTGATCAATACTAAACTATGCTCCAGATTGCTATGATTATTTATGGCTACTAGGTATTTATGTTTTAGTCGTACAGGAAGTATTTTAAGGATTTTGAATAATTTGTAATAATCGCCATTACAGCTCTGCTTAGTTTTATTGTTTACAAGTAATTTTAAAAATCGTAATTGCAATGCCTCTAGTTTATCGATGTAGGATTTAAATGTTAGGCCATAGGAATCGAGAGCATAGCTCAATATTGAGTCTACTAAGGAAAAGTAAAGTTGTTTGAGAATGTTTTGTGGTGTTCTGAAACTTAAATGATAAAATTTACCAAGAAGAATTCTAAGTTTACTACAGAGATGGTTTATGTGTTCATTCCAAGAAAAACTTATGTCAACTCTAATACCAAGATAAGTGACCGAATTAACTTTCTCAATGGGCTTACATTGGCAATTAGTTAGGCTATTATGTATACATGAAAAACTATGAGTGAACATGGGTGGTGGTGTTTCCGTATTACAAGTATATGGTGACTGAATAATCAGAAGTTTTGTTTTGTCCGAGTTTAATATAATACCATTATCATGGGACCATTTGACTACTGCATTTACGTCTTGTTGTACCAAGCGACACGTCTCGGTAAGATCAGTGCCGGGTCTTAGAGTACAGAGGTCGTCAGCAAACATGTGTGCAGTGCTGTTCTGTAGTACCCCACACAAGCTGTTGACGTGCATTAGGTAGCACACAGGACCACATACGGATCCCTGTGGGACCCCGCAGCGGACCTGTATCTCGTCGCTGAGAGTGTCGCCTAGCTTCACACGGTAGGAACGTGATGTGAGATACTCGCGGAACCAAGGATTTAGCGGTTGCCCCACACCACATTCGTCCATTCCATTCAAAAGGGTGTCGGTTTCTAGCGTATCAAATGCTTTTTTGAAGTCATAAAA
This sequence comes from Choristoneura fumiferana, assembly GCF_025370935.1. Lineage (NCBI taxonomy): Eukaryota > Metazoa > Arthropoda > Insecta > Lepidoptera > Tortricidae > Choristoneura > Choristoneura fumiferana. The sequence goes on from NW_027413045.1 coordinate 41,854, forward strand.
TATAGCTACGACAAATTTTCTATTGTCTAAATGTGTATTTATCTCATCTGTGAATCTACTTAATAATGTATTAGTACTTTTATTTTTTTGAAAACCATGTTGATTGTCATAAAGTATATTGTTTTTTTGCAGGAAGGAACTTACTTGATTAACTACGCATTTTTCAACTACTTTGTCTATACTCGATAAGATGGATATTGGTCTGTAATTAGAAAAGTCTCTACGATCACCCTTTTTGTGGATTGGACGAACCAAAGATTCCTTGAGCTTGTTCGGGTATTTACTTTCAGTCACTGAGCGGTTTATAAGTTTGGCTATGATTGGGCTGACTTTGTCTACAACTAACTTTAAGTCGGACATACGTACCAGATCGCACCCAGGAGCTTTATTATTATCCATTTTATTTATGACACGTTTAACATCTTCGCTACTTACTGGTTGCCATCTCATACATACGTTCGACTTATTTACATATTCATCCCTTTCCAGCCATTTATCATTACAATTATGTTTTATCTGTTCAATTTCATTACTAAAAATTATAAGCAAACTTGTTACAAATATCTTTTACACTGCCCTGTTTTTCCATACTATTTAATACTGATCTTGTTTTTTGTATTTTTTTACTCTTGCCAATTTAAGGGTTAAAGTAATTGAAATTCAACCCGTGAAATACTTGTTATTGAGTACTAACTCCGATGGTCAACTGTGGTCTTCATCATCAGTTCCACTTCACCAAATGATGATTTTCAAAAGCAAATGCACGAGTTACTACTAAATATATCAAAATTACCATAGGTGTTCCTACAACATTTGAAGAGTTCCCTCGATTTCCTTAGGATCCAATCATCAGATCCTGATTTGGTGCTTATGGGACCTAATTGAAAGCATTCCTAGATGAACGCAAAAAAAAAACTAATCGGTTCATAAATGACGGAGTTCTGAGGTAACAAACATAAAAAAAAAATACAACCGAATTGATTGAAAAAATACAGCCATTTATAATTTACTCAATTTGAGATTCGATTCCTAGGATGGGTGAACATAAGTACAATGTTATTATATTATACACCCAAAAACTGCTAGCTATGTTAGGCTTGTTAGTGTACAACGAAACCTGCTTAACTATCCTACCCTTCCTTTTGACCTTGCCATTGTAAAGTAACAAGAATGAGCGGATGATTGTGTATTTAATATTCTCGTTGAATAAACACAAACACAACCGTACCCAAAAACAAAGAATGGTGTAAATGGAACGGTTGGTGTGCTCGCTATAGTTATGGTTATGTTAATGAACTATATAGGCTGGTAGGTATATTAATAGTCTGAGACAGACAGCCAGACGGACGAACTTACAGACAGACTGACGAGGACGTGTATACATATTTTTGTAACTTTGGTCGTGTTGATATCTTTGCACTTGACTGTACCTAACCAGAAGCCTAAGAATGGGGAAATAAAAAAAATCTGACACATTATTACGTGTCGCACAGGCGAAGCAGTCTTGCCTTGCAGTTATGCAGTAGCACAATAAAAACTAGTTGCTTTTTTTTGAACTTGCTAAAACAATATTCGAACATGTTAAGTGACCCCTGCCAACCTAGGTGGTAAATTATAAATGGACTCCTTATGCTGTCACGAAGCAAAAGTAGGTCAATGAAGCTATGAAGCTACACATAAACAAATAAGGTCCTTATCTAATTGTAAAAACCTACATGCAAGGCGCTGCACGCACGCACGGCGTATGCTTGTTTATTTCCTGAACAAAGCTCCATAAGTAGCAGAAAGTAGATGTCCCCTCTAGGACTCCAAGAGTGTGTGTACCTAGCTACCTACACAGTCACCAGTACCAATATCTGACACAACAAAGCGTGCATAAAAATATCTGATAGGTACAACTTTATTTCTGGGGTCGGTAGGACGTGTCAGATATTTGGCATGCAAGTGACAGTAGGTATACTGTAAGTGGCGTGGGGTTAATATATTTTCGTTAGGCAACTCAGAGAGTGAGACAATTGCGCTTTGATTTAGGCAGTGTCCATGCGCCAGTGCCTGCAATGACTGTCTCTCTCTTCTGACGCTTTGACATGACACGTCATTGCTGCAGACGTCATTTTTTGAACGATCTATAGCAATCGCTCACTAGCGTATTTAGCGTGCAAACGCCGATCGATAGTCAGTGCACTTGGCCTTATATCTTCAGACTGGCCACACCACATCGTCAAGATAGCGCTTGCCAACGGGGCCCCAGCCTTCGCGAGCCCCACACGGGCCTGGCCTGTGAGGCTTGCCGCATGCCAAGCAGAAGATAAGCTAAGAGTCCACACGTTGTAGTGCTGTCTGTGGTCTCACCAGTCGGAGTAAAGCCCCTGTATGGCCTGCGCGAGGGCCCGGGGCCGCTTGTACGGGCAGCGCGCGCGGTCGCAGAACTTAGAAAGACACTTAAGGTGACTTTCCACCGGCGAGGCGAGACGAGACGAGGCGTGACGAGAATTGAAATTTGTATGGCGGCGCCCGCGGCGGCTCGCGGCGGGCGCGCGAGAATGCATACAAATTTCAATTCTCGTCTCGTCTCGCCTCGCCGGTGGAAAATCATCATTAGTGGTGTGGTCTCACCAGTCGGAGTACAGGCCCTGTATGGCCTGCGCGAGGGCCCCGGCCCCAGGCCGCTCGTACGGGCAGCGCGCGCCGCCGCAGAACAGCGCGCACTGCAGCGCGGCCGGCGTGCTCACGCGCACACGCTCGCCCAGCGCGCTGTACTGCGCGGCCGGAGGGTGGTTGATGCGCCGCCGGGACTCGCGACTCCTGATAAAAGAAACCAACTGTTGGGTGGGTAAAGCTTGGAAAATCGAAAAATGCATCGCTTCGGAAACTTTGCTACTTATAATGTCGCCAGTTATTATTATTGTACCCACTAAGCGGCAAAAATTGTGGCCCTCAAATGTATGCAGTCAGTCATAAGTAATTTTGTAGAGTGGGCCAAATATTGTGCCGGTGAGTATATATTAAACATTTATGTAATACTGATAGATATTGTATATTTTAGGTAAAACAAGCTTTAAACTGAAGAAAATAAAATGTATTCAAAAATAACGTGCTACGCGACAAGCAAAAGAATAATGAGTGACTTTGTCACAACTAGAAGAAACAAAGCTTTATAACTAGGTTTACAAAACACCAAAAAGTTCCAACACTGGCCCTTAAACTAGTTATAAAACTATATTATAAATCAACAAATCCACTTACATAAATAACTAAACACTTTACAAACCACTATCAAATAAACAAAACAATTAACTAAGTAATAAACAATTGACATGCAAACTTGTCATGTTTATCTTTGGTCAGTGGTTTAGTTAACAAGTCAGCCACCATCTGATCAGTAGACAGATAGCTTATGACTACTGTACCCTTATTTACGATTTCTCGTATAAAGTGATGTCGTACATCGATGTGTTTAGTTCTGCTGTGGAACATTGCATTTGAACACAACTTCTGTGCAGATTGACTATCATTATAAATAGAAATTTTAAATTGCTTACCAAGCACTTCAAATAAGAATTGCCGTAGAAACAGGGCCTCCTTACACGTGTCAGACAGCGCCATGTATTCCGCCTCAGTGCTCGAAAGAGCAACAGTTTCTGTTTTCTGCTCTCCCAAGAGACTACAGAGCTTCCTATTTTAAAAACAAAACCCGTGTAAGAACGACGATCGGTCTCGTTCGCCGCCCAATCAGCATCCGCATATGCGTTGATAGTCAACCCAGTCTTTTGAAAAGTTAAGCAAAAATCAATCGTGCCTTTAAGGTAACGAAGTATCCTTTTTGCTGCCTTCCAGTGTGACTCGTCGTAAGCCTCGTTGAACTGGCTCAGCGAGCTTACAGCGTGAGCGATGTCAGGCCGCGTACATACCGCAATGTACATCAAACAGCCTATTAAGCCACGATAGTCATTAGTACATTTTCCTTGCGTAGACCTCACAAGTTTTATACCAGTTTCCATCGGTTGTTCGAGCAGGTTTGCAATCTGACATATTAAACCTGTCAAGAACCTTCTTGATGTAATTAGATTGGTCTAACTTGATTTTCGCATCTTGTCTCCGAAGTCTCATGCCAAGGATATGACTAGCTGGCCCTAAATCTTTTATTTCAAACTCTCTATTGAGTTTTTCTTTAATTTCCGACTTTTGACATCCAGCTGATGAGAACAAAATTATATCATCTACGTACAGGGCGATGATCATCAATGAATTGTTACTCGATTTCACATACACACAAGGTTCAGAATGTACGTGCTTAAACTTCAGAACATTAATTAATACGCCATTTATCTTTTCATACCAAGATTTTGAAGCCTGTTTGAGACCGTATACTGCCTTGTTCAGTTTATATACTTTATCTTCTTTTCCTTTTATTTTAAAGCCTTCTGGCTGTTCCATGTAAACGGTTTCTCGTAGGTCTCCATTTAAAAAGGCTGTTTTAACATCTAAATGTTCAATGTCCATATCGAATTCCGCTGCTAGCGCCAATAATGTACGGATCGTAGAGTACCTGACTACCGGGGAAAACGTCTCTTGGTAATCTACTCCATATTTTTGCGTGTATCCCTTTGCGACTAAGCGAGCTTTATATCTCAGTATTTCACCGTCAAGACCGAGTTTCTTCTTGAAAATCCACTTACATTTTACCGGTCTTTGCTCGTTTCTTCTGTCGGTCAAGGTCCAGCATTTATTGTCTATGAAAGATTTATACTCATCTTCCATCGCAGCTTTCCAGTTCTCAGCTTCAGCACCAGTCAATGCCTCCTGCACAGTTTCAGGATCCTTTGCTTCACTACGCAAATTGTGAACTAAACAGGACTCCTCTGCAGCTTCCTCATA
>NW_027413046.1:0-16504 GCF_025370935.1 Choristoneura fumiferana
CAGTATAACCACCATATCCTATGTCCTTTTCCCTCCCCGCACGCCTACGTATCTTCTATCGCATCGCGCGCGCGACAGGAGCGCGCCCTGATTGGCGGATTTAAACGCGGCTCGCCGAGCGCCAGCCAACATGGAGATAGAAGGAGTTCGAGAGAAATGTCGACACGCGCATGATCTTGTCGCTGTAAAATATTGGTATTCAGGACTTTGTTCCATCTTTTGGTGCCTCTCGATTCGTCGCGAGTGCTACTTGGTGAAGGAAGCTGAGGTGGCCACCGTTTTAGACTTTTTACGAACATTTGGTGCTGTTTAGTGGTGAAACGAACGGGCTACGCCCTACTGGATTGTTCTGGTCCGCTCCGTCCTTGGACGCTGGACCCTGGACCCTGGACATCGTGCACTGGGAGCTACGCAAGGATCCTCAAGGTAGGCGTGCTCTTCCATCTACCACTGACTGCCAACGTAGATTGTCTACCATAACCCCTTTATTAAATACAGTCCACTCTTGCTGGTGGCTGTTCCTCCATACCTACACCTCAGGCCGTATAGAAACCTTCGTTTCTCCGTGCCTCGCATCAGGTTTTCCAATTCCTGACTCTCGTTCCTTCCGCGCTAACATTTTTGGTTCCTTCGAGCCTGGATAGGTATTAACCTACCAGCATCTAGTTAGGTATTTTATTCCATAACCTAAAATAAAAACCGCTAGTTTTAGGCTAAATTCGTTTAGTTCTACACTTAGGATACCTAGGTTTAAATACTAATACGTATCCATTTACTCCCGCCCTTATAGGTATTGCCTAAAACACCGTCGTTTAGGTTATTATCTATTAAGTTAATAAATCCTATTCGTAGGTTTTAACAATTTGTTTAATAAGTTACTATAAGGAAACGTTATATTTTGTACTGCATTCGTGCTTTAAAATATTTAGTTCTTTTGCTAGCTTAAAACATAATATCTTACCGCTAACTTACCTAAAACATAATATCTAACCGCTAACTTATCCTAAAACATAATATCTAACCGCTAACTTATCCTACATTAACTATAAATTGTAACAGCAGTTTGGGTAACTACCTACCTAACCTTTTCGTTTTAAAACGAGCGGCATACCCACTCGTCGCTAGGTAGCTATATATACGTGCGTATACGGGCATCGAGAGCGCTCGCCGCACGCGCCTCGCCTCGCCGCTCTGTAGGCATATAGGTACATACCCATACTGACCATACCCACTGGTTGTATAAAACGATATTTTCGCGTGTCGCTATGGCTAAACAAAATGAAAGTAGTTCTGGCGATAGCAAAGACTTAAACATGGATTACGAGTCTGATTTGTTTATGTTGGAAGAGCGACGTAATATCCTTTTTCAATTAGTTCAAAACATATACGAAAGTGCCCTTAAAGCTCACACGAGCTCAGAGCTTAAAGAGAAATTCCTCTGCTCCGTCGCGACTATCGATGAAGTTCGCACAGAGTTTAAAAATTTAGTTAATGAGTATAATCAAACATTGCTTAAAAACAAAATTGGCGCGAAACCTAATTACCAGCCAATTATTGCTTTCGAAGAAATGTTCTGCCGCATTAAGCGTGTGATACAACAATGCGAAACACCTTCGAGGGCAGAACTCGGTCCAATCATGCCTAAATTACCTGCTTTACCTCCATTGGAGCTTATGTCATTTGACGGTGATATACGAAATTGGCCTCTATTTTATGCAAGTTTTAAGTCAAGAGTGCATAACAACCCATCGCTGTCAGATGACGACAAACTGTATTATTTAATAGGCAAGTTGTCGCCAAGGGCCCAGGCTGTGTTCTCGGGAATAACGCCGTGCGCTGATAACTATCAGCTGATCGTCAGCTGTCTGGTCGATAGGTATCAGGACACACGGACGCTCGCGTCCACTTATTTAGACCAAATAAATAACTTTAAAATGACTGGCCCCGCTTCTTCGTCCAACTTACAACTATTTATGGATAAGTTTGTCACGGCCGCGAATGCAATTAAGCATCTTAATCTGAATGATCTGGCGGATTACATGTTATTACACACCGCCTTAAAAAAGTTGGACGACGAAACGGTCCTCGCGTTCGAAATGAAATATCGCGACGTGAAAATGCCGACGTTCGGTAATCTTTCTGATTTCATCAAAAGTCAGTATAGAGTGTATCAAAATACGCAGCCTAGCATTAGTGCAGGCCCGTCGCGATCTTCCAGTAACACGCAACCGCCTAAACTTAAGCGAAGCGAAGCGAAGATGCCTAACGCTCAGAGTTACGTAGCCAGCGCGATACCTACTAAGTGTCTGTGTCAGAATATCGTACACGAACATTTCTTTAAATGTCCCACGTTCAGTACTATGACGCCAGTTGAACGTTTCAAATGCGTTAAAGAAAATAATGGATGCATTAATTGTTTAAGTTTGAAACATCGATGCCGTGATTGTGGTTCAAACTCAAAGTGTCGCAACTGCCAACAGAAACATCACACCTTATTGCATAGGGATAAAGTTCATAATGAAACGTCGCCCGGCCCGCGGTCGGCTCGCCGCCGCCACATCCCGCGCAGCCCGCTATTGAGTCTCGCCCGCCGCCATTGCCGAATGACGCAATAACGTCGTGTAACACGTCCATTGCCGCGCATGTGAGTGACGTTCCTGATAAGGTCACCATACAAAACGCGCAATGTATACAACGTACAACGATATTGCTCTCTACCGCTCAAGTGTTAATCTACGATAGTAGTGGCAAATCACAAATAATTAGATGTTTGTTAGATTCGGCATCTCAAAGTAATTTTATTACGCAGGATTGTTGCACACGTTTGGGTTTGAACTACAATAAAAAATCTCGCATGATTGTTCGCGGTATAGGCGGCGCGGAAAAATCTATTAAAGGCACGGCTGACTTTAAGATATATTCGCGATTTAACGAAAATACTAGTTTTGATGTATCGGGGCTCGTAGTGGACCGTATCACGGACAACCTGCCGACGGTGCCCGTGAACGTATCCATGTTGTCCCACATATCGTCGCTCCCGCTGGCCGATGAGTCGTTCGCGTCGCCCGCCTCGGTGGATGTGCTACTCGGCGCATCTATATTTCCGCACCTGTTGCTACCTAACATGGTACATAGCAGTGTACCCGACATACCGCCCGCTATACAAACAGTATTGGGATATATTATGATGGGTTCAGTTCCTGCCGTAGTACAGGCCCCATATAAATATAAATTCACAACTGCTTGTTGCGCTGTCGTCCATGAGTCGCCGTTGGACCAAGTTCTTAAGAAGTTCTGGGAGCTTGAAGAGGTTACCGCTCCGCCCGCTCACAGTCGCGATGACCTGGAATGTGAACATCACTTTCGCACCACCACTACTCGCGATGATAGTGGTAGGTACACTGTTGCGTTGCCTTTTAGTGATGACGTGTATAAGTTGGGTGATTCTCATACCGCCGCCTATCGCAGGTTTTTATGCCTCGAAAGAAAGCTGGAGGCATCCAGCGCGTTACGTACCGCCTTTGACGATATCATTCGCGAATACGTCAATAAGGGATACTTATCGGAGGTAACGACTGACGTAAATAGTGTCGGATATTTTATACCGACCCTTGTAGTTATTCGTAGCGACAAGGATACCACGAAATTTCGCATGGTTTTAGATTCGAGCTGCAAAACGACAACAGGCATGTCTCTCAATGACGTCTTGCATTCGGGCCCGAATCTACAGGGTGATCTTTTTTGTATACTTCTAAACTTTAGGTTATTTAAAATCGCCCTTACCGCAGACTGTCGTCAAATGTATTTGCAGATAGGAGTGCATGAATCCGATCGCCGTTTTCAACGGATCTTGTTCCGATTTCATCCGCAAGAACCTATGAGTACCTATGAGTTTAACCGAGTATGCTTCGGCATGAAGTCGAGCCCATTTCACGCGCTGCGCGTAGTGCATCAGCTTATCGCGGATGACGGCGATCAGTTCCCTATCGCGGCGACCATAGCGTCTACCTCTACCTATATGGATGACGTCTGTTTCAGCATTATGGCTGACGACTCGGCGACCAATGACGAGACTGTGGCTATAGCTGCGAGCAAAGAGCTCATAAAGCTATTCAAACGTGGTCAGTTTGATCTTGTCAAGTGGACGTGCAATTCGGAAAGCGTGTTGCGTGAGATCCCTGCTTCGCACCGAGCGTCCACAGAGCTCGAAATAGATAAAGGTGTTCCTCAAAAAATCCTCGGTCTACATTGGAATAAAGTAGGGGACTTCTTTTATTTCAAGGTCAATGAACCTGATACAGCGTGTACCAAAAGGGCCATACTGTCAACCGTAGCACGTCTGTGGGACAACGTGGGCTTAGTAGCTCCCACCATTTTGTACGCAAAGCTTCTTATTCAGGAGCTATGGCTGATAAAGTGTGACTGGGATGAAACGCCTCCACAGCGTATTGTCGAATTGTGGGACCAGTTTTGTGCTGAGCTGCCGAGACTTAACGAGATTCGTATACCGCGCCATCTCGGGGTAGTGCAAGGTTGCACCGCGATGCTTTTAGGTTTCGGAGACGCTAGCGAGCGTGCTTACGGTGGCGTCGTGTACCTTAGGGTCGCTAATGGAGCTGACGTGACGGTTCAGCTGGTGTGTTCAAAATCAAAAGTAGCACCGCTGAAAACCGCTTCTGTAGCGAGACTGGAGCTTTGCGCTGCAGTTCTGCTCTCGAAGCTCATGCGTACGGTGTTAGATAACTTCGAACCACGCTATAAAATCAATCAGATCTATGCCTTCACTGACTCGAAGATCGTTCTTTGCTGGATTAATTCATCTCCTCACCGCTGGCAAACGTTTGTGGCCAATCGCGTCGTAAAGATAGTTGAGAACGTACCCGCCGATTGCTTCCACCACGTAGCTGGAGTTCAGAACCCGGCTGACTGTTTATCACGTGGCCTCTCGCCCGCGAAGCTTATAGGCCATCCGCTGTGGTACCAGGGACCGCCATGGGTTTTGAATGATCCGACAGAGTGGCCCATAAAAGAACACGATCGCGATGCCGTCGGTGAAGGTGAAATACCTGAACTAAAGCCACTAGCACATGCCGTCACTACGGATAGTGCCGAGTCTCCCCTTTACACACTCGCACAGCGGACCTCATCTTGGTCAAAACTATTGCGAATCACGGTTTACGTATGCCGTTTTTTAAAATTACTGCCGCGCAGAGCGACGGTTTCCAGATCTGACTTGGAAGTAGCGGAAAAGAAAATTATAATTTCTCTTCAGAATGTTCACTTCAGACAAGACATTCAAAATTTGAAAAATAAAGAACCATGTTCTCCCACATTACAAAAACTGCATCCGTTTTTAGACGAGGACGGTTTAATTCGCGTTGGCGGCCGTCTGACAAATGCTAAAATTGATTACGCGCAGAAACATCCGTTTGTGTTCCCGCGTCGCGATCACGTCGTGGATATGGTAGTTGATTACTATCACAAGAAGCATTTGCATGCCGGCCCCGAACTACTGATGTCCTTACTCAGGTGTCAGTACTGGATACTCGCCGCTCGACGAGTAATCCGTCATCGCATCCACAACTGCAACACTTGCTTTAGAGCAAAACCACGACCTTCTTTGCCGCTCATGGCTGACTTGCCGGATTGCCGCGTCAACCAAGCAGTTAAGCCTTTCACGCACACAGGATGCGACTACGCTGGTCCTATCCAGTATACGCCAGTGCGTGGACGAGGCGTCAAAAGCCGCAAAGCATGGCTGTGTATTTTCACGTGCCTCACGACACGTTGTCTCCATATAGAGATAGCGACAGAGTTGAGTACTGTCAATTTCTTGTCAGCATTAAAGCGTTTTTTATCGCGTCGCGGTCCAGTACAATGTATGTACTCGGACCAAGGAACCAATTTCATTGGCTGCCGATCATACTTACGTGACCTTTACAAGTTTCTCGACCAGTACCGACCCCACTTTGAAAACCAACTTTCGGAAAATCGCATTGATTGGAAATTCAATCCACCCGCATCTCCCCATTTCGGAGGAAGTTGGGAAAGTATGGTTAAGCTCGTTAAGAATCATCTGTTCAAGGTCGTTGGACAGCAGATATTGTCTTACGAGGAGCTGCTGACTGTGCTAGCCCAGGTCGAGGCACTTGTAAACTCGCGCCCGCTCACTGCTATGAGTAGCGACCCCGCAGAGCCTGCTGCACTCACGCCGGCTCATTTTCTCCACACGGCGCCACTACTCTCCTTGCCCACTCCGTATGTGGAAAACTTAAATTTGCAAGAGAGATATTCTCTCCTCGACAAAATTGTAAAAAGTTTCTGGCAGCGATGGCGAGTTGAGTACTTGCATCAATTGCAATCTCGCGCGAAGTGGACAACACCAACCACGCCTATTCAAATAGGTACAGTTGTTGTCATTATAACCGACAACATACCACCTTTTTCTTGGCCTTTGGGTATAGTGGATGCTGTTCATCCCTCGAAGGATGGTACTACGCGTGTTGTTACTGTTAGGACCACTAAGGGTACTTTTACGCGCCCCGTTGTTCGATTATGCCCATTACCTAGTCAATAAGTCTGCAGCTCCCTTTGCTCAATAATTTTAGTCGTAGGTAGCTAGTAGTAATAAGTTATTGGAGTTTCAGACTCTATATGTAGATCTTAAATTTTAATTCTTAGTTAGCTAAGCATAAATTGCCGAGTGTTTGCTCCTTTATTATAATGTAATGTTTGTAAAGGCAACCCTTTAACGGGGGGAGGAAATGGTAACGCCAAATAAGTACGTTTGAATTTCGCGCGCTTTAATGCGCCTTTTGCTTTCGTGCAAATTTTATTACTTCCAAAAAAAGTTGCTTAGGTTGGCAGTCAGTATAACCACCATATCCTATGTCCTTTTCCCTCCCCGCACGCCTACGTATCTTCTATCGCATCGCGCGCGCGACAGGAGCGCGCCCTGATTGGCGGATTTAAACGCGGCTCGCCGAGCGCCAGCCAACATGGAGATAGAAGGAGTTCGAGAGAAATGTCGACACGCGCATGATCTTGTCGCTGTAAAATATTGGAATTCAGGACTTTGTTCCATCTTTGGTGCCTCTCGATTCGTCGCGAGTGCTACTTGGTGAAGGAAGCTGAGGTGGCCACCGTTTTAGACTTTTTACGAACATTTGGTGCTGTTTAGTGGTGAAACGAACGGGCTACGCCCTACTGGATTGTTCTGGTCCGCTCCGTCCTTGGACGCTGGACCCTGGACCCTGGACATCGTGCACTGGGAGCTACGCAAGGATCCTCAAGGTAGGCGTGCTCTTCCATCTACCACTGACTGCCAACGTAGATTGTCTACCATAACCCCTTTATTAAATACAGTCCACTCTTGCTGGTGGCTGTTCCTCCATACCTACACCTCAGGCCGTATAGAAACCTTCGTTTCTCCGTGCCTCGCATCAGGTTTTCCAATTCCTGACTCTCGTTCCTTCCGCGCTAACATAGGCTAACTGCACACCGTAGAGGAAACCTTTATTGTTTTCCAGAATGCGATTCTGTTAATGCAGTAACAGACTGTAAGACAGATCTAAAACTGTGGCATGAACGCTTGGGGCATCTCAATGCCAAAGATGTAATTAAACTGCTAGGAAAAATAGGCCTTGCCGTGAACTCAAGTGGGATCAATGTAAGCACTTTGCGTAGTTGTGATATTTGTGCTAGAGGAAAAATGACCATGTTACCATTTACTGAGTCAAATGGTCCGTGTAATGAACGGTTGCGTATAGTGTATTCCGACATAGTAGGTCCACATTGGACCTACCTATTGTCGAGGTCCTATTGGAGATGCCGAATCAAAAATCAGGTGCTAAATATTTTATCACTTTTATTGACGACAGTACTCGTTGGTGTGAGGTTTATTTTCTGAAGACCAAAGATAAAGCTTTAGAAGCATTCAAACTGTACAAAAATTATGTGGAGAAATATACTGGGTCAAAAATAAAATACTTTCAATCAGATAATGGTGGGGAGTATGTCAATATAGAATTTGATGAATTTTTACGCAAGGAGGGAATACAGAGACGACTAACCGTACCTCGTACTCCTCAACAAAATGGAGTAGCCGGAAAAATGAACCGTACGCTGGTTGAGATGGCCAGGTGTATGCTTCTAAATAGTGACTTGTGTATTAGTTTTTGGGCTGAAGCTATTGATACGGCATGTTACGTTAGAAACCGCTGCCCAACTTCTGCCTTAAACGGTGATATTCCATATGAAAAGTGGTGTCAAAAACAGGTGAATATCTACTATCTACGTAGATTTGGAGAAAGAGTATATGTTCTGGACAAAAATCCAAACTTAGGCAAATTCGATGCTCGTGGAATCGCAGGAGTATTTGTCGGATATTCAAAAACAACCAAAGGGTTTAGAGTATGGATACCTGAGAAGAGAAAATTTATTGTCTCTAGAGACATAAAATTCACTGAATTGCTATCAACAGATTCAGCGACAAAATCACTGGATGAAGCAAAGGACTTCATAGAGAGAAAATGTAGAAGAAACACAAGATCTTGAATTAAATCCAGATCAAGAGTGTGAAGTGGTAGTAAGAAGAGGATCCGGTAGGCCAAAAGTAATTCGTACGGGTCGCCCAGGACGACCGAGGAAGGTCTACAACTATGTTGAAGTAGAAGAAAGAAATAGCGAGTCAGAAGCAGAAGAGTATAGCGATTGCATCGACTACGCAGGCGCAGCTTCAGAAATATCTTTGAACGACGCTTTACGTAGCTCTGAACGCTCGGAATGGGAAGCTGCCATACTGTCCGAAATAAGGAGCCTAGTACAAAAGGGCACCTGGACTATTGTCAAAACACCACCAAACACAAATGTCGTTGGCTGTAGATACGTACTTACCACCAAAATAAACGTCGATAAAACTACTAAGAAAAAGGCCAGGTTAGTGGCACAAGGATTTAGCCAGCGTTTTGGAGTGGATTATGAGAAAACATTTGCGCCAGTTGCCAGATTAGAAACAGTACGATTAATGATGGCAATTGCTGTAGAAATGGACTTAGAGATTCATCAAGTGGATATCAATACTGCATACTTAAATGGAAACTTGGATGAACAGATTTACATGCGTATTCCACGCTTACTAGAGGAATGTTTGTTAAAATTGGCACATGATAATGACGAAGATCCAGTGGTAGTGAAAAACGCAAAGGAAATGCTCGAGGGTTTGAAAACTGGAGGTGATACATGTCTACTAAAGAAATCTTTATATGGGTTAAAACAGGCTGGGCGACAATGGAATATACGGTTTGACAAGAAACTAAAAGAGATGGGATTAGAACAGTCTCTTAATGAGCCATGTCTGTATATGAGACATCAAGATGGCAAATATTTATTTGTCCTTGTTTTTGTAGACGATGTACTGATTGCATCAGACTGTGAAGGCCGGATATGCAGATTTAAAGACGAATTGAAAAAGGAGTTCGATCTCAAGGATTACGGAAAGGTTAAATACTTTTTGGGAATAGACATTAAAAAAAATGAAAATGGCATTACGTTGTCACAGGAAGGGTATGTCAAGACTATTTTGGAAAAATTTTGTCTATCTAACTGCAATTCTTGTAAAACTCCGAGTGAATTGTCAGATATATTTTCAAGCGAAACCAAAAAGGACAAAGTCGAAGAAAAATGGCCATACCGCGAACTAATTGGTTCGCTTATGTATTTGTCTGTAGCAACAAGGCCTGACATTACGAATACTGTTGTTAAACTTGCTCAGTTTGTAAGTAATCCTAATTTGAGTCACTGGAAGGCAGCAAAAAGGGTCTTACGCTATCTCAAGGGCACGGCGAACTATGGTCTGAATTATAGGAAAACTGGTAAGCCGATTCAAGCATACTGTGATGCAAATTGGGGTAGTTGCCCAATAGATCGGAAATCTTATTCTGGTTATTGTTGTATTCTAGGAGGAGCTAGTATTTCTTGGTCCTCTAGAAAACAGAAGACAGTAGCGACGTCTAGTTGTGAAGCGGAGTACGTCAGTCTTGCGGAAGCATTCAAGGAAGGTCTATACCTTCAAAGTCTGCTAACAGAAATGAAGTTACCAGGGTATGCAACTATATCTATTTATACCGATAGTCAATCAGCGATGTTTCTTGCGCAGGACCCCGTCTTTCATGGTAGAAGTAAACATATTGATATTAAGTATCATTTTATTAGGGGTGTTTTAAAGGACAACAATAATATAATGTTGGGACATGTACCTACGGAATCCATGTTGGCAGATGTATTGACAAAAGCACTGCCTAGCATAAAACATAATAGATGTTTGAATGGCTTAGGTCTTAAACCTTGCTAATCCATAGTTTTTTTGTCAACGAGTTGACTTTAAGTTTGTTCTTGTTGTATCATTTAATGTGCTTAAGTGTAGTACTAGGTACAAATTATTTTATTTGTTTATGCTGCGTTGATTAACTTATGAAAAGCAATAAACCTTGCATTTGAGAGGGCGTGTTGAGGTTCATTATCAAACGCAAAGTTTTTGCTGGCTGTTTTTATTAAACAGTACGTTTTTCATATTGACATGTTACTCTATGTTTTGTTGTTCCTTGACATTCGTTTGTGCTGATTATTTTGCAAATTATAAAATCTGTTATTTACTTGTGTCTGTTTTTAATATTGTGCAATCGATCGCTAGTTCTGCTGAGCCTTAGCGGTCCCCCGACACCGACAACGCTTAGATAAAAAAAAAATTACTAGATACTTTATACTAAATTAACTTAGGCTAACTTTGCGGGAAATCAGCATAGTCCCCGCGGGATAGAGATAAACGAATTCTTCGCAGATGAAGTCGCGGGCAATAGCTAGGTAGCGCATAATTATTTTTTTTATTACTTTTGGCTGAGCAACGTTTGGTATAATTTCGTTACGCCTATTATTCGTTTCGCCGAGTAGTCGGTAGGAAGAATAGCGATAAGCAGATTTACGTTTAGTAGATTGTTTGTTTCGTAATTGTTTCAGTTAACCGAACAACTGTTCGTCGAAACACGATAAGCAGAGTTATCACATGGCATTCATATTGTTAAGTAGATTTAATGTTCAGTCGATTTTTGTTTCGTAATCTGCGTAGATAAAATCGGCCAAACGACAGGTAGGATTTTACTGAGTTGACTATTATATAAATATGCTAGCTGTTATCAAAATGTAGTTAGGTGCGACGACGAGCGTCAGCGAGGAGGAGTGTTAGGTAGAATTGCGACCAACAACGCACGAGCCGAGCGAGCGAAGCGAGCGTGCCGCGGCAGCGGCCGGCGAAGTGCCAGAACCGAACTGCTAGCATCGCGACTTGGTTTGTTTAGACTCCAATATAAAATAAATACAAATGATGGTCAAAAATACGTTTATTACTTGCGTTATACGTTTAAAACTTGTGAGGGTACATAAGAAAATCATAAAGAATGCGCGGTCAGCACGGCGTGTAAAAATGCCAATGAGGCCATAGTGTAATCCACACATATTCGCGGTATTGAATGCCATTCCCCATGCGAAACGAAAAGATGCGAAAAGTTGATATGCGCACTGAATAATAGTTCAACCGTTACAAAAGCGAAAGGTTGTTCGACCAAACGTGCAAAATGTGTAGTGATTAATAGGCTAAACGAATTTCTGTGAATAGTTGTTCGGCTTACTGACTCATATGCCAAGTAAATAGTCTGCTAAAGGTTGAGTTACGAAACGTTAGTCTGCGAAACAATACATCTGCGTACAAATTCATCGGCGTACCGTTACTCGGCGAAACGTTGTCTGCCAATCAATAATCTGCCTAAAAATAGTCGGCGAATCATTAGGTAACCCTAAACAACACTCGTCACGAAGATAAGTGAGAACGTATGAGAAAGCAGCAAATAAATTGGTCATGCAAGGGTATGCATTGCAGCCCTTGCTGTTTTCGTCATCGTCATCAACATCATAATTTTAGCCGTAGGACGTCCACTATTGGACATGACAAAACATGCCAGACGCGCTACAGCGCCACAGTAGCTGCAGTTTAGCACGAAACGCATTATTATACTGCACTCTGAGTCTACTGAAAGATTTAGACATCATTTTATCACACTTGCTCGTCAATGGCGTTATTCCATGCCTGTACCAAAGGCCTCAATTGTTCCCGCGGGAATTACGTATAGTTTTTCTCCCCAAGGGAGTTATGACTTTAGTTTTAAAAAGTTAGTAGGTACGTCATTTCAGACTAAAGAGGTTTCAAGTCAGCCAACGTTTTATTTACATCTTTAAAACTTAGCTATAACCTAATTTTACACCATAAAAATTTGCCACGCTTCATGAAACTTCGTTATTTTTATATTTAAATTTATATCAAATTGTTTTGCAATAATTTTAGTAAATATTTTTTTAGCATGTTGGAATAATCTGGCCGTAAGACCATTCGAATTCTAAACTAAACACGGTTCTTAGTATTATCTATGGTAGACGACTCGAAAAAAGTGACAATCAGGGGGGCTACCACGAAATTCGAAAATCGAAGTTCATATCGTTTTCCTGACGCTAATATTATTTAATACGAGAGTGAGAGGGACGGTACGATATGAACTTCGATTTTTAATCACCACAATTCAACACAATGTACTATTGTAACTTTGGCCGGGTCGATATCTTTGCACTTGACTATACCTATCATAAGCCCATCCAATAATTAATTTACCCACTTGTTGATGAAATAAAGGGAATCCCGGCTCTCTGAAACAAATATTCAGAACTGTTTTATTAATAAATTACTTGTGCGAAACATCTCTCTGTCACATTCATATTATTAACTGAATTCTCAAGTTGAAACAGGAAGGAATATGTTATAATGACGCAGCACATTTACTGGAGTATCATAAGCTCCTGTTTATCTAAGGTCAAATAGTAGGTTAAAATGTAGCTGAAGTATATAAGTCACAGCATTGCACTGACAGACGGAATGTGTGAAACAAAATGAAGTGCCAAATATTATTTCTTGGGTTCCTTTGCTTGGTGATAAATGAAATAAAAGGAAGGAGTGATTTGAAAAGTAGTTTGACATTTGTTATTGATGATACAGGTTCTATGCGCAATGATATTTCTCAAGTAAAACATGGTGCTAACGCGATTTTTGATACCGTTATGAACTCCAATGCATCTCAAATCGAAGATTTTGTTTTGGTAACATTTAATGATCCTGGTGAGTTAAATTTTATTTATTGAAAATATATTATTCTTAATTCAATTTTTAGATTTCCGTACCCCAAAAGGAATAAACGAAACCCTTATAGGATCACTTTGTTGTAAGAGATAAAATTTTTCAAGATTCATTATTTACGGGAATAAACTGTAATAAAATGATAAAATTGTCTTAAAATAATAAATGTAACATTTATTTTTTAAGGAAATATAGTCGACCAAGAAATTGTTTAAAAAAAATATATCACGGGACAATTCACACCAATTGACCTAGTCCCAAAGTAAGCTTAGCAAAGCTTGTGTTATGGGTACTAAGCAACGGATAAATATAATTATATACCACCAATTTAATATCAGTTTCTACTTCAGAAATAAAACAATATGGCTGATTGTCATATTGACTATTGAGTGAAAACCATAATATTACTAGCGTAACAGTTTATGGTGAAAATGAACTTTTCTAAAAATTTACGGTGTAATTAAAGCAATTGTACGGCGTACACGATTTTTTAACTCTTCTAGGCCAATTGATTGACATGGATTAGTGTATCATACTTTTTAAACTAAAGCTTTTCAACTAATGGCGTACTAAATGTATGGGAGGGTTTAGAGTTGATATTTGGGATATTTCTGTTTTTTCAACCGACAAAAAAAACCGAGGAGATTTTTAAGTCAACGCGTACTTTTTACAGAGTAGTCCGATTTTGATATTTTTTTATTTAAAGCGTTTACCCCACCCACCGGTTTAGATTTTAGAGGGGGGGGACGTTCGATTTTAATGAAAATGATACGGCCAGTCGCCATTACATCTTTAAAAAGTCACCAGAAAGTTAAGAATGCCAGACAATGATCAAAAGTCTCCGGTAAGTAGAGAGGTTTTGAATTCGGAACGAAAAAGTGTCCAGTAGATACGAATACAAATCTCATACTCATAACATGCATTGTAATTTGAACTTAGAACTACTTGTAAAATATGTCATATTTTTTAATACTGCAAAAAGCCTATCTTTGGGTCATTAAAAAGGTTGAACAATAAACGTATAATTTATTATAAATGTTTAAACCATTTAATATGATTATGTTAGGATTTCTATTACATTAACATTAATTCATTAATTTTGTAAATTCATCAAAAAATATTTATTCCAACTCTGAGAGGTAGGCAGTATACGGTACGCTTTTATTTAAAAAAACAAGAGCAGTGGCTTTTGTGTAACGAGGTTGGGTACTTTATTAAGAAACTTAAATTAAAAATTTAAAAAACCCGACACCAAAAAACGCCAGCAAAAATAAAAACCCGAAAAAAACGCGTCAAAAAAACGCCGCCAAAAAGACAACTAAAAAGTAAAAAATAATTATGCACTACCTAGCTGTTGCCCGCGACTTCATCTGCGAAGAATTCGTTTATCCCAATCCCGCGGGGACTATGCTGATTTCCCGCAAAATTAGCCTAAGTTAATTTAGTTTAAGTACCTAGTAATATTTTTTTTATCTAAGCGTCGTCGGTGTCGGGTCGGGGGACCGCTAAGGTTATTATTTAAAAAAACACAACATATTTACTTTAGTTTCCTGTTAACCTTAGCGGTTCTGGATATCCTGGCTGCAGCATCAGGCCGAGAATTCCATAATCTTGCATAGTTATATAGCATACATGGGTGTTTCAAATTTTAGGTCCCAAATATGTTTGAAAGTAAAGTAAATACCCATTATGCGTCTAAGATTCCTACCGCAGCGAACAAAAGAGCTGATGATCTTGAAACGGCTGAACCGATTTTGATAAAACATGTCTAAGATCCATCGCTAGAAAACCAGCTTTCAAATAAAAAAAACCGCATTCAAATCGGTTCACCCGTTTAAGAGCTACGGTGCCACAGACAGACACACAGACATACAGACACACAGACACACATAGCGGTCAAACTTATAACACCCCTCTTTTTGCGTCGGGGGTTAAAAAAGCGGGAAATTTTTGACATTTTGGAAATTATTTCTTTGTCATTTAATTTATTATCGATATATTTCTAATACTATAAAAATTTAAGATTGTCATTTGATCCTGTATCTCGCTTTTTTCGTATTGAATTGAAAGTAACAGATTGCAGTGAAGTTCAAATACTTATTTCGAATTCAGTGAGTAGGTAGAGTAGACCCAGTACTGTCCTCAGCATTTTAAAAAAAAAATTTAAAAAAATAACTAATTTTTAATAGAAAAACCTGCATGTTTGAGGTGCTGAGGTAAAAACATTTTTTATTTCATTTTTTAATTGTTTTGTCGGCATAATTCTATTTTACATCCATAAAGCTAAGGTGAGTTAATTCTATTTTAAAGCAAATAATACATATTTGCGTTGCTAGGTTGGTTGCACAGTCATTGTTGTTGTTTTCCTTGTTTGATTAAAAGTGTATTCCAGTTGTGCATTTCTGTTCGTCTAAATTATCATGAAAGCAGAGTTTATTTTCTACTAGCTTATGCCCACAGCTTCGCTCGCGTTAAATTTGGGGTGCCTCACATGGATTTATTTTCTACGATCCTTTTTTCGTTTTTCGATTGATATTTCGGGTAGATATAATATGTGACAGATTACTGATAGTTCAAATTTTCGAATTCATAAATCAATTCTATCGTTATTTATACAAACTTTGAATCCCCGATTAATCCCTTCAAGGGTGGAATTTTAGAAAACATTAGAATACCTACGTTTTTTTTTGTCTCTAATTGATAGCTTAAAAACATAGTTTTATGCTACGAAAACGACGGACTTCCTTACAAGTGAGGTGCATAGTTTATGGTCAGCGAAAATTAAAAAGTTAAAAAGATTGCAGGCGCGCTAGCTCGACAATAATGTCAAAGGCACTTTTTTTTTGAAATTAAAATGGCCATGGAAATGTTGGCACAAGTCGTATGCAGCCAAGTCTAATGGCCGTATCAGATATTTTGTTGGAACTCCGGAATTTTTCTATTGGGTCTGAAATAGTTTGTGGTGTTTTCGGTGGAAAAATAATAATTTTATTATTAATGAAAAAGGCGGGAAAGCATAAGAAAAATATTGGAATAAAATTAAATTTTATAATATATTTTGAGAAAAAGTTTATTCTATTTCAGAATTATTCACCATTTTTGAGAAAATCTTTATATTAGTCTCGGCTGGAAAAGCAATTGCTGGCTTCGTATTAGTTAAACGGACTCACATACTCAGTCAGCAATTGCCTACTTCCAGGCCACGACAATAATCTACTATTATAAGGTATTTATCAAGTTTTGTTTTTTAGATGTAGCACTAGGCGCGCTAGC
>NW_027413046.1:18239-45715 GCF_025370935.1 Choristoneura fumiferana
AGCTTAAAAAGTCGCTAGGGTACTGTTAACGGCCTTTTACAGTATCTTCGTCGAATAATATTCACAAATCCTAAGCTATAACATAAAAGTCTCCTCAATTAATACTATTTATAATTTTGTATATGAAATATATACTAAAAAGATTTAACAGGATATTAAAAACAAAAGATATAAAATGCTTCTTAAGGCCTCGAACCTTGGCAAACCCAGGCCCAAGCCCAAGACAAAACTACCTGACTGGTTGGTTCCACCCGCAACCGCTCTTCAGGGGTCCAAGTGCAGAGCGTCGTGGCTACCGAACTCCGATACCCTCCTCCGGGATCTTGGAGCCATTCTGTTTCGCTGCCCTAATCAGCGCACGCAAGGCGGTAAAATGGTTACGGCATTGGCTATCCTCCACTATCTCCGCCAGGCGGGCGGCTCGCTCTGTCTTGGGAGCGCTCTACCCATCGCCTGCTCGCAATCCAGCCTTTCCTTCCCGTACCGTACAGGTGAGGAGGACATGGGGGACAGTCTCCAGAGACTCATCTTGCAGGCGCAATAGGGGAGGCAGTCAATCCAAACCTATGGAGATGTTGCCCTCACCCCGCCGTGGCCGTAAAGAGCTGCGCCTTCGCATTAGTCATTTTTGTGCCCGCAAGTATTATACCGGCCACTCGGACGTCAGCGAAAAAGAGCCAAGTGATAGCTCCGATCTCCGACCCACCGTAAATCTCCGGCCATTCCTCGACACTCGATTCTAAAGGACTTAAAAAATTAAGTTTTTTTTTTTTTTGAGAGGATGACATACGACCGGCAAATCCGTTATGGACACTGGAAAGGATGCTCCAGTAGTCTCCGACTCCCACGGAGTAAAAAACCGGCCGCACTACTCCTACCCCATTTCTTTCACTGATGTTCTTTTTCGGTGGTTTTTTTTTTTTTGCTACAAGAACAGTTAAAATGCCGATTTAACAAGGGTTATAATCTTTATTTAGCTCAAAGATTACAATTCTCCAGTTAATTTTAGAAAACTTACAACTACAATAAGGAACTAGCCGCGGCTAGAGGTAGCCAGTTAACAAACCTCTAGCCGCGACCAGGATCACTATTCTTACACTAAGAAAGCAGCCAGCCGCGGCTAGAGGTGGCTAGTAAACAAAACCTCCAGCCGGGCCAGGATCACTATTCTTACACTAAGAAAAGCAGCTAGCCGCGGCTAGAGGTGGCTAGTAAACAAACCTCCAGCCGCGGCTAGAGATGGCTAACAGTGGCTAGAAGTACAAGAACGGCTTATAGCCAGTCGCAAGCCTCGGACGAGTACCGCCATATGTTCCAGGTCCGTCAACCCGTAAACATGTTGCAACCAGGGGAGTAAAAGGTAAGTGTCAACAAGAGATGGTTTAATTAACCAAAACAAGAATAAGGAAATAAATCGTCCCAGAAGAGAAATTACTCAAACTTAACCTAAACTTAAACTTAATACAGATCTAAAAGATTTAACAGAATATTTAAAATCAAAAGATATAAAAGATGCTTTTAAGGCCTCGAACCTTGGAAAACCCAGGCCAAGCCCAAGACAAACTACCTGACTGGTTGGTTCCACCCGCAACCGCTCTTCAGGGGTCCAAGTGCAGAGCGTCGTGGCTACCAAACTTCCGATACCTCCTCCGGGATCTTGGAGCCAATCTGTTTCGCTGCCCTAATCAACGCACGCAAAGCGGTAAAATGGTTGACGGCATTGGCTATCCTCCACTATCTCCGCCAGGGCGGGCGGCTCGCTCTGTCTTGGGAGCGCTCTACCCATCGCCTGCTCGGAATCCAGCCTTTCCTTCCCGTACCTCGTACAGGTGAGGAGGACATGGGGGACAGTCTCCAGAGACTGATCGTCGCAGGCGCAATAGGGGAGGCAGTCAATCCAAACTATGGAGATGTTGCCTCACCCCGCCGTGGCCCGTAAAAAGCTGCGCCTTCGCATTAGTCATTTTTGTGCCCGCAAGTATCATACGGGCCACTCTGACGTCAGCGAAAAAGAGCCAAGTGATAGCTCCGATCTCCGACCCACCGTAAATCTCCGGCCATTCCTCGACACTCGATTCTAAAGGACTTAAAAAAATTAAGTTTTTTTTTTTTTTTTTTTTTTTTTTTTTTAATGGCTTTCAGTGTTTCCAGTAGCTAGTGTTAACCATGTTTAAAAGTTAGGTTCGACGGAATAAGGTTTCAAAAGTTAGGTTAGTCAGGTTAGGTTAGGTTAGGTTTTTTTTTTTTTTTTTTTTTTTTTTTTTTTTTTAATCTTCTACCTCTGACATGATCAGAGCCTATTTTGACTATATCTCTTGCATACCAGTTCTCGCTTTTGCTACTTCTCGTACTTTCATTCATCATACTAGTTCTTCTTTCATCCTTCATATCTTTCTTTCTTTACGTGGGTGGGATTCCCACCTATTCTAGCTATCTTTTAACTTATTCTAAATTGGGGGAGCAACTCTAACGCGGGGTTCTTTATTTAATAAATTGAGGTTACAGCATTATCCCTTATCAACTATTTATTATTTACTATTACTAAGTTATACGGGCAAGCACCGACCGGACGCCAGAGGCGAGCAGCGGCGAGCCATGGCGACAGTCACCAGCTCGAGACTGTGGCGAGCCATGGCGACGGTCGCCAGCCCGAGACTGTGGCGAGCCATGGCGACAGTCGCCAGCTCGAGACTGTGGCGAGCCATGGCGACAGCCGCCAGCCCGAGACTGTGGCGAGCCATGGCGACAGTCGCCAGCTCGAGACTGTGGCGAGCCATGGCGACAGTCGCCAGCCCGAGACTGTGGCGAGCCATGGCGACAGTCGCCAGCCCGAGACTGTGGCGAGCCATGGCGACAGTCGCCAGCTCGAGACTGTGGCGAGCCATGGCGACAGTCGCCAGCTCGAGACTGTGGCGAGCCATGGCGACGGTCGCCAGCCCGAGACTGTGGCGAGCCATGGCGACAGTCGCCAGCCACGGCCATTGAGTCAGAAGCTCGGCAAGATGCACCAGATTCGGGGTTTATCCCATACTATTTGTTACATTATGTTTTATTACTTATTACTAATATAGTTTTGTTCCTTACATATTTCTTATTTACTATAAGCGTATATATTCACTTATACTCTATAGTAAATCTTTCTTTACTTCCTATTCTTATCTATGACTTTCTTCGCTATTTTTAAGCAATACTCTATTAGGTCTGATCTTTTATTTCTGTCCTCCATGATTTTGTGTAAGTTTTCAACAGTTATTTCCATGTCCAATTTCTGTCGCACCTCAAACCTACTCGCCGCGTAGATGGGGCACTCCGTGATCAAGTGCAGTATGCCTTCCTCTTTTACCGGGTCGCAATCGCAGGACGGGCTGTCCTTACACCGGAACCTATTCAGGTATTCAGAGAACCCGCCATGCCCCGTTAGCACTTGGGTCAATACTGCACTCGACCCCAGCCCCGAACTATTCTGTTTGCCGCGATCGCATCCGGAAAGAAAGTCCTCGTCACGGCGGCTGTTTCTCCCGTCCTATATCTCCTGCTCCATTCATCAAGCGTCTCCGAACGGATAACCCGCTTGGCGAATGAAGCAGGGATCATATCATAGTCTGGCCTCTTCTTCGACCCGAGGGCGGCCGCCTTCGCCAGTTCGTCGGCTCGCTCATTCCCTCTAATCCCGCGTGGGCCTTGATCCAGAACAATGCGACAGTTTTACCTTGGGTACTGCATTGGCGCATTGTCTCTCTCGCTTCCACGGCAAATGGGTGGGAGGTTTCTGAGTTTACCACTGTCTGTAGAGCCGCCATCGAGTCGCTGAAGATGCCGAACTTTCCCGCGCGGTGCTTTTGCGCCTCCTGGGTAGCTCTGCACAATGCTAGGAGTTCAGCCTGGTAGACGGTGCAATAGGACGACAGAGCAAGCTTGACGGTTTTGGTCTCCACTGCACCATTCCATACGGACAGCGCTGCGCCGACCTTACCCCCGATCTTGCTGCCGTCTGTGAAGATGCGCACATCGAACTGCGATTCGCAGTTCTTGTACTCTTCTTCATCTACCAGGCTGTTGATGTCAATAGCTGTTTGCTGTGCTGGGTGCGGGGCTACTAGTTTTGAGGCCATTTGCTCGATCTCTCCGTCTCCTAGTTCCAAACCGGGAACCCCCCTCCTGACCTCGTATAGTGAGGCCACCTCGCGTATTCTGAGGTCGAGGGGGAGTACCCCGGCGAGAACCAGTGCCGAGTTGAGGGAGACCGTGCGATAGGCCCGACAGAGTTTCTGGGCGAAACCTCTCTGAACTGCATTGAGCCTTTTCTGTACACCCAGTTTTTTCGCAGCAGGCGCCCAGGCACCCGCAGCATACAAGATTATGGGTTCCACTGCCGCCGTGTAAATGGACCTAATGACTTCCGGATGGAGCCCCCAGCTCACACGAGCCGCCTTAGCCATTCGCCTGTAAATGCCCAATGCCTTGTTACAGACGTTGGATACATGGCTGTTAAAAGTCAACTTGTGATCGATGGTGAGTCCCAGCAGCTTGATCTCTGTTTTATTTTCAATTTCTGTTCCGCCCATGTTGAGGCGTGGGGTATCAAATTTGAGTTTCCTCGTCATAACCATCGCCTGTGTTTTTTGCGGGCCAAATTTGAGCTTGTTTCTGACTCCCCAAGCCTCGACCTGTGCGAGCACGGTGTTCGCCTTGTTCTCGATTTCGGCCGCTGTCCCACCATCGAACACCAGCGCTACGTCGTCAGCAAACGCCTGGCAGTAGGTGCCCGTGCTCTCCAGCTGTTTTAGGAGTGGGTCCAGTACTAGGTTCCATATAATGGGACCTCCAATCGAGCCCTGCACACATCCCTTGGATGTTTTCTTATTGACTAACTTCCCGGCATACCTCACACTTACGGTCCGGTCACTTAGGTAATGCTCCATGACTCGCCTCAAGTTCACCGGGCACTCCTCTTCCGCCAATCTGATCTTCACAGCCGGCCACCACGCATTGTCGAAGGCGCCCTCTATGTCTAATGAAATCAAGGTCACTATTCGTTTCTGGTTTATTTTCTTCCGAATATGTTCCATCAAGCTATATAGGGCGTCCTCGGTGCTGCGCTGCGGCATAAACCCGTACTGGCGGGTACTGAGGCGGGGCAACAGGTGGAACTTGAGGCGAGCCACAAGCATCTTCTCGTACACCTTTCCCATGACGGACAGCAACCCGATCGGCCTGTGCGACTTGGGAACGGTGTACGAGTCTTTGCCTGGCTTCTTCAATATTATGACCGCCGCCTCTTTCCATATCTTGGGGAAGCAGCGGTACTCCAGGCATTTGTTAAGTAGTGCCAAGAAGTATTTCGGTGCGCACTTTATTGCACGAGCGCAGATGTCGGCGGTAAGTCCGTCGGCTCCAGGTGCTTTCTTCGGGTTGAAGGATTCCACCGCTCTGATCAGTTCGTGCATAGTAAACGGTGGATCACTAGTCTCAGTAGCGGACCACTCGTTTACCCTCTCCGATCTTTCCCTGATTACGCGGTGGTCCTCGTCGTCTTCTTCAATTCGATCCTCCGGGTAGAATACTTCCGCCAGTAACTCCGCCGACCCTTGCGCGTCGAGCATCCTATTCCCTTTCTGGAGCAGAAGATCCTCCTCCCTCTTCGAGATTCTTCCGATCACCCTGTATATACCTTCCCAAAGTCCCTCCCGATCCTGTCTCCCACAGAACTCCTTCCAGCTGTTTGTTTGCGCCTCTTTTACAGCTTTTTCGTACTCTTCTTTTTGCTCCAGATACCGCTGAACCACTAGCGCTCTTCGAGTTGGCGCTGCGTTCCGGATTCTGCGCTTCCTGGTGGCGGTCTGCTTTTTCATTTGGGCAAGCTCTTCGGACCACCATGGTAGGGTTAGTCTGTCTTTCTTCCTCTTCCGGGGTACAGTCAGTTCGCACACGTCAGTAATTGTCTTTATGTAGTTCTGTACTGTCAGTTCCAATTGGTCTCTGTCCTTTATTTTGTCTAGTTCTAGTAGTGTCAGTCCATTGTCTAGCATAAGTTGGGTCATTTTCTCATTAAACTGGTCCCAATTTGCTTTCTTCGTGTTATAAATTCTGGTTGTCCGTTCAATGTCAGTCCCTTTCGCTCTCTTCAGTCTAATTTCCATCTGGATCCCGTTGTGGTCCGAGCTAGTTAGGCCTTCCACCACTTGCCATTCCTCCACCAGGTCAAGCATATCCATTGTGCAGGCCGTCACGTCAACGTGGCTGCAGTATCTCTTGCCACCTCTGATGGTATCGAAGGTTGGAGTCTCGCCAGAGTTCAGGATCTGCAGGTCCAATTCTCCCAGGGTTCCGCTTACCTCTTTTCCTCGGAGGTCCTCACTTGGGCTCCCCCACCAGATGCTTTTCGCGTTTGCGTCTCCTCCGATCAGAAGCCTTCCAGGTCCCATCCTCCGCTCCACCAATTTGAGGTGATTCAGATAGTCCTGTAGGGGTACATCCGGCTCAAAGTAGAATGACACAATTGTTATGGTCCAAGCCTTGGTACGCAGACCTACCACTACGATGTTATTTGTAGTAAGGTCTGGGTACTGCGTCAAGTCCAACTCATGGTCAAAGACGGCGACTGCCGCCTTCACGACTCCGTCTCCGACTTGAGTGTTCTGGATAATTCTTGCGCCCGGATAGCCCCTCATGTTCTTTGCTCCTCCCACGTATGGTTCCTGGAGCAGGGCTATGGCTATCTTCTTCTCCTTAGCCTCCATGAGTAGCTCGCCGGTCGCAAGCTGGCTCCGTTGTAAGTTGGCTTGGACCATTTTGTAACGGTGATTGTTTACCGGGGCCACCTTAGCAATAAGCTACTGTGGCCCGCGCCAACTCGTCTCGCCTCCTACGAATCGGACAGTCCACGCTGAACGCATTGTGTGCCCGTTGGTCCATTTTCGCTCTAACGCAATTTTTGCACTCAGGCTGCCCCCCGGCCAGCATGTCCGCACACTCCGCCCTCATGTGCGGTCCTCCGCAATGACTGCACAGGTCCACCGCCTCCACGCACAGACGCTTCCCATGCCCGAAACCCAGGCAGCGCGTGCACTGAACAAGCGGTGATTGGTCCTCGACCCTGATCCGCTGCATATCAATACGCACGCTACCCTGCTCAACTGATCGTCTCCAGATCTTTGGGGAGACACTGATTATCGTGTGCACGATATGTTGGTTTCGGGCTCTTCTCCTGTACCTTACCTCTACTCTATCTTCCTCCTTGTCAAGGCCCTCGAAGATCTCCGGGTTTTGTTTGCGTAGGGCCTTCAAAATGTCCTCGTCGGTATGAACGGCGAGGACATTCCGAAGGGCCAGCATTGGGTCTTTGTTCTTCACATCCTCGACATGAAGCCCTGCACCTTCCTTTTCTATCTTTTCCCGCATTTTATTCCTTTCCTCCTTCGTTTTGAACCCCAGTATAATCTTCCTGTCTTTTGCCTTACGCACTCTCTCCACCTTAATCCATCCTTCCTTAGCGTCGATGGTGTTTCGGACCCTGTCCAGCACTTGCTCTCCGGTTTCCATTTCGTCTTGTGACGTGATGACGGCAGAGTGTAGAGTTTCCCGACTGGTTTGTCCTAGGCTCCGTGACGTCAGCACTCCAGCATAGGTCATCCCTCGGGCACCAGTGGCCATCGCCTCCCTAAGTGAGTCCAGCTCCCCCCGGCTACTTTTTAACAATTCTATGTGCTGGGTTTGCTGATGCTGTAGCTCCTCTTGTCCCTTCCGGTGTTCTATAAGGACCCTTTTGTGATGTGTGATGTCTTCGCGGAGGTCCAGCATCATTTTGTTGTTCTCTGTAAGGAGCGCTACCTGTTGTCTCATTTTGACAATGAGATCTGGGTTTTGAGTCCAGTCCTCGCCTTCGAGCTGCCGGGGTGAAGCAGTGGCGATCTTTGTGGGTTCAGATGTTCCCCCCTTCGAGCCCTTGGTCCCTCTCGGATCGGATTCCGCCTCCTTCACTAGTTCGTAGAGACGGGTAATCGCGTCAGCCACGTTTGTTTTTATTTCCGTTTTGAGGTTGCGACTATTTTCCAGGTTCTCCCTGGCTTTTAGTAGGCAGGCCCTTGCCTCCGCGGTGCGATTTGGGTATTTCCTTTTCGGTATTATTTGTGGTGGTGTCATCACAAAAGTCTTGTTCGCGGCCGTCGGCCGGCTGTCCTGCGGCTTAGTCGGGTTTGTATGTGTGGATGGGCCTGCCTGTGCCATTATTGGTGTTGTGTCAGTGTTTGTGGCCTCCCACTCACCTATACTTTTCCTAACATTCATCTCTGAATTTTTCTGTCGTTCGCCTGTTTGGCTCTTAGTCGGAGTCCTCATTCCGAACATGTCAGCTCAATGAGTCTCCCCGTATAAGGGATTAGGTCAGTAGGACACAAGTTGTCAGTTTGTAAAAGTTGTATAAATTGACACTTGCGATGTAGAGGACAGATATTGTCAAGCGAGTAAGTTATAGATAAGAAGAGAAAACGACAATGAGAAAGCTGTATAGCAGAAGACACAAGGATCTGTCCGCTATCATATAGTCCAATGTGGCTCACACACTGTCAATAGACTATGATATTTTAATTTACACTAAATTATGTGTCTTAAAGCTAATAAAATAAGAACATATAAAACAAATTTTCTATTAAAAAGTAGAAAAACAATCGCTCACATCCCCCAAACTAAGGATTATTTTTTATTTATTCAATCTGTTTTAATTATGATAGAGTTATGGAGTCACAGACTCCGTCGTTATAGGTTACTTCTACAAAGCCCCTTTTCGTCAACAAGGGAAGTCAAAGAGAATATATAAAAGAGAAATTATTAGAGAAAATATTAGGTACTATTATTATAAAAGTTCTGTGACTTGCGTTTCAGGGTCCTAAAGGTGTCGAAGTGCTTGCTCTGCAAAAAGGTCCCATAATCTCGGTGTCTCACGGCCTCGCTACCAACGTCGTTGGGGTGCGGCTAACTGCCAGCAGACCCCTTCGGTTATGTATGGCGAAAAGTGACGAACCGCGTCGAATGACCGCGAGCCCCGGCGCAGCGTCGTTGAAAGTTATTCTCACTTTTGCTCACTTTTTTAGCACTTTCTCACTTGCTTTCAAAGCTATTATAGTTTCAATTTTCACAACACGTCAGGCACTCGCGGCGAAAGTGGCAAGCGGTAAGTGGCGCGATGCGGCGAGCCTCGGCGAACCACGACGAAAGGCGCGATGCGGCGAGCTTTGGCGAGATGCGGCGACACGCGGCAGCAACGTCGCAAAACGGCGAGATGCGGCGCGAACCGGAGAGATGCGGCGACACTCGGCTACATGCGGCGAGACCCGGCTAGATGCGGCGACACCCGGCTACATGCGGCGCGATGCGGCGACACTCGGCCACATGCGGCGACACTCGGCTACATGCGGCGACACTCGGCTACATGCGGCGCGATGCGGCGAGGGGCGAACCGTTCTATCAGAGCGATGGCTACCTCGACCGACCGCGGCGACCACTGGCGAGCGACTGGGTTAGGTTAGGTTAGGTTAGGTTAGGTTAGGTTAGGTTAGGTTAGGTTAGGTTAGGTTAGGTTAGGTTAGGTTAGGTTAGGTTAGGTTAGGTTAGGTTTTTTTTTTTTTTTTTTTTTTTTTTTTTTTTTTTTTTTTTTTTTTTTTTTTTTTTTTACCTGACTACCTCCAACATGATCGGAGCCTATGTTTACAATGCCGTTTCACTCCAGTTCTATCACTTATCCTTCTCGCACTTTCATGCTGCATTCCTTTTCTTTCTATCTTTCTTCCTCATTCTTACTATCATTATTAGCTATTCTATCTATCTAATTTTTACTTAACTTATTGTTATATTTCATCTTACATTCCTTTCCTTCCTCTTTTACATACTATCGTATCTCTCTAGCTGTCCTCTGTTACCATGCTTTACTATTTTCTTGCTCTTTCAACAAAAGGAGGGGAGAGGGTCCCCGGGTGTTCTTTATTTATAATTTCCAACAATTCTACATTCTTACAATTTTAACTTAACTATCTTATATCTATAATGTATTACAGTTTTTAGGGTGTCAACATTTGTAAACACTTTTTCGGACACATTTTTGTTTGGTACTTATTTTACTTGCTTACAATTTTCTTACTTACTCTTACATTTAGTACTATTTTATTTATACTCTATATATTTTGCATGCTTATTACTAATATACTCAGTATATCATTTAAACATACTTTTTCTTATCTATTTTTATTTTTAACAATGGTTTTGCTTGCTACTTCTATACAATATTTTATAAATCTTTCTCTATTTTTTCCCATCATTATGTCTCTTATATTGTCTTTAGTTAGTTTAATGTCTATTTTATTTTCCAGGTCAAACCTCTGCACTCCATACTGGGGACATTCAAGGAGCAGGTGGGCAATTGTCTCGGGCACCCCTGGTTCGCAGGAGCATGATGGATTCTCCTTGCACTTAAAGCGATTTAAGTACTCGGAGAATCCACCATGCCCGGTCAATATCTGGGTAATAATGCCGCGCGGGACCATCTTTCGGACCACTCCGTACGCTTCCACCACATTGGGGAAGAATAGCTTCGTGGTCGACGCGGTCGTACCTTCCACATACCTCCGGTTCCACACATCAAGGGAATCCTTTCGAAGGATTCTCTTGATGTGTGATACCGGACAAAGATCATAGTTTGGTCTTCTTTTGGATGCTACAGCGGCTTCTTTGGCTAGCTGGTCGGCCCTCTCGTTGCCATCCAATCCCGCGTGTGCCTTTATCCAAAACAAGGAAAGTTCCTTGCCTTGGAGGGAGATTGATGTTAAGTTCTCTCTTGTGGCTATGGCGAGCGGGTGGAGGCAACGATGGTTCGAAATGGTTTGCAGAGCCGCCCTAGAGTCGCTATAGACCCCAAAAGAAGACCCCGCACTGTTCAGAGCCACACTTGTAGCCTCTTGTAAGGCTAGGAGCTCGGCCTGATACACGCTACAGTAGTCCGAGAGCGCAAGCTTGACGGCCCTAGTCTCGGCGTCGCCTTGCCAAATAGATAATGCGGCGCCGACCCTGCCACCAATCTTGCTCCCGTCGGTGTATATCCTAGTTGTGTATTGCTCGTTCTTGTTTAGGGCATCCTGATCGGCCAGGATCCCAAACTCGATGCTGGTTTGCTCCGCTGGATGTGGTGTCTCCAGCGCGGACCCTCTCCGCTCAATCTCCCTGTCGCCAAGCTGCGGCAGGTTTGCTCCCCTCTTGGCTTCATAAAGTAAAGCTGCCTCACGGACTCGGAGGTCTAGTGGGAGCATCCCCGCTAGCAGCAACGCGGCGTTGAGGGAGACAGTGCGGTAGGCCCCGCACTGTTTTTGCGCTATGCCTCTCTGTATGACCTCAAACTTCTTTCGCGTCGTCAGCTTCTCTGCAGCCGGTGCCCATACGCTCGCGGCATACAGTATCACTGGCTCTATGGTTGCCACGTAAATCGTTTTGACAACTTCGGGATGAAGTCCCCAGCTAACTTTTGCCGCCTTTGTCAGTTGCTTGTATATCCCCGCAGCTTTCCTGCAAACATTGGTTATATGGCTGTTGAATGTTAGCTTATTGTCTATGGTCACACCTAGGAGTTTCACTTCCTCCGCAAAACCAACCTCTATCCCTCCCATGACGAGGCGCGGGGTGTCGTACTTAAGCTTGTTTGTAATAAGCAACGCATTTGTTTTATGTGGAGCAAACTTAAGTTTGCTCTTGACTCCCCACGCCCGGACACGCTCGAGAGCGGGGTTAGCCTGCCCTTCAATCTCCTGTGCTGTGCTTCCGTCAAACGCCATGACCACGTCATCTGCGAAGGCCTGGCAGTAGCTACCCCCATTTGCAAGATCCTTCAAGAGGGGGTCCAACAATAAGTTCCATAGAATTGGGCCTCCTATGGAACCTTGGACACAACCCTTTCTTGTGGATCTTGTGTGTTGTTCTCCCGCATACCTAACCACGACCTCTCTGTCACTAAGATAGCTGTCGATGACCCTTCTCAAGTTCAGCGGACAGTTCTCCTCCGCCAGTCGGACTCGGATTTCGGGCCACCATGCGCTATCGAAGGCTCCTTCTATATCTAGTGAAATCAAAGTGATCATTTTCTTTTGTTTCAACTTATTGCGGATGTACTGCATAAGGCTATAGAGGGAGTCTTCGGTGCTGCGCTGCGGCATGAACCCGTACTGGCGGGGGCTCATCCTTGGCAATATGTGATACTTGAGTCGGGTCACCAACAGCTTCTCGTAAGTTTTGCCCATAATTGACAGGAGGCCGATCGGTCTATGGGATTTGGGAATGGTGTAGTCGCTCTTGCCAGGCTTCCGCAGAATTATGACAACAGCTCTCTTCCAAGCTGCTGGGAAATACTCACACTCGAGGCATTTATTGAAAAACTGCAGCATTGTTTCTGGGTGGGCCTTCACAACGCGAAGACAGATGTCCGCTGTGAAACCGTCTTCTCCCGGGGCCTTCTTCGGACTAAAGGACTCGATCGCCCTCATGAGCTCCTCCATGGTAAACGGCGGGTCGCAAGCACCAACTTGTCCCCCGGCGTTCACCTCTTCGGCTCTCCTTCGGGTTTCACGGTGCCGCTGGTTGTCGTTGGTATCGAGGTCCTCCGGGTAAAACGTCTCAGCCAGTAATTGAACGGAGCCCTTCGCGTCCAGGGTCACCCCGTCCTTTATCAGCGGTAGATCTTCGCTTCTCCGCGCTGTTCTGCCTATGACCCTGTATATCCCGTCCCACATGCTCTCCCTATCCTGCTTCCCGCAGAACTCCCGCCAGCTGTCTATCTGAGCCTTCGCTGCCTCCGACTCATACGCGTTTTTCTGTTCCAGGTACTCTTGAATAACTTTGGACTTTCGGACTGGGGCTGCACAACGAATCCTGCGCTTTCTACGGGTCACCTCTCTCTTCATCTCCGCAAGTTTTTCGGACCACCATGGCACGGTAAGTACTTCCTTATTTTTCTTAGTTGGCATGGACTGTTTGCAGGCAATATCTATGGACTGTATAATGTATAATAATGTGACAAAAACATTTTTTTTTAATTGTGGAATATGCCAAGGCAATGTGAATAACTGCAAAATACAGGATATAGCGAGTTCAACTCATAGTAAGCGTCAGGATTCTCTAAACGCACAAGAAACAAGTAAAAATTGTAAAATTCCTTGTTTTGAAGCATTTTTCGAGTGATTTTTGACACTAAAAGTTCAATATCTATGCATTACGACGAGTTAGGCCGGCGAAACTGGTGTATAAACGTGAAGAATAAAGACCTACATATTATAAAAATTATTTGCAATCAGAAAGCTAAGAAACTTAGTCATAGTTTAAGGAAACACTGTTAAATACCTACCGACCGAGGTGATGTAGCTAAGCATGCGACTGATGGGTGGGAGTGGCGGGCGAAATTTTTGCGCGTTTTTTGGATGCTGAGTGTGTCAGAATGGTAGCCCTGATGTTAAACTAGTGAAGAAGTTCGATTTCAGTGGTAAAATAACACAGTTAACATTTCCTTACTTAATATGAAATATCATGCCGAGGCTGTATTAAAATACATAAATGAAAAATCAAGAATTACATTCTAATTTATTTTAACAACGCGCGTCATAACAAATTTAACTGTAAGGATTTTAGGGGGTTTTCAAAATATAATTACCCGTTTTGCCCTAATTATTATCCTTAATTTTCCATACAAAATTTATTAGTCAGTTTTGTTACGGTCCATACAACATGTATGATTAACTGCGTAACAAAACTGACAATTAAAAGTGGGACACTATTTTATTGCTTAAATCGAAAGTGCTCGAGATTCTGAGTAGAAATAACCCAAAACTCGTCAGATTAAAAAAAAAGTAGGTACAGGTTACTTACACTTTTTTCTGAAAATGCCGTTTTAACATCATCCTTTCGGACATAATTAAATATTATTATAATCAACCTAAACTTTAAAAACCTTACATTGTACAATGTACAACCTACCTCATTTTTGCCCGACTGCAAGTAGAGGTATTAAACAATACCTTTTCTTACGCCTCTGCACCAAACTTTTGTTAAACCTAAAATATTTTCGCCTAAATTCTTGGAAGATTACATAGCCCAACTCAACTTTTCAAACCCGATTTCATTAAACCTAAAGCCAAGTGCCTAAACATCTTCGAAACAATTTTTTTAGAACGTAAAATATTGGCACTTAATTTTTTTAAACGAAATTTAAGAACCAAACTACCTATTTGACACCTATTTCAAACCTAACTTCTTGGAACCTAACTTTTAGTGACCTAACTTCGTCGAACCTAACTTTTCGAAACCTAATTTCGTGGAACCTAACTTTTCGAAACCTAATTTCGTCGAACCTAACTTTTCGAAACCTAATTTCGTCGAACCTAACTTTTAAACATGGTTAACACTAGCTACTGGAAACCAATGGGCGAGCAGCTATCTCTCGAATTATTTCTTGGAACTAAAATCTTGAAAATAACATTTCTCTAAAAAAAAAATTCTCAAACATTACTTCTTCGAAACCTAACTTTTTAAACCTAATTTTTAAGTCCTTTAGAATCGAGTGTCGAAGAATGGCCGGAGAGGTACTGGGGGTCGGAGACCGGAGCTATCACTAGGCTCTTTTTCGCGGACGTCAGATTGGCCCGTAAGATACTTGCGGGCACAAAAATGACTAATGCGAAGGCGCAGCTACTTACGGGCCACGGCGGGGTGAGGCAACATCTCCATAGGTTTGGATTGACTGCCTCCCCCTATTGCGTCTGCGACGATGAGTCTCTGGAGACTGTCCCCCATGTCCTCCTCACCTGTACGAGGTACGGGAAGACAAGGCTGGATTGCGAGCAGGCGATGGGTAGAGCGCTCCCAAGACAGAGCGAGCCGCCCGCCCTGGCGGAGATAGTGGAGGATAGCCAATGCCGTCAACCATTTTACCGCCTTGCGTGCGCTGATTAGGGCAGCGAAACAGATTGGCTCCAAGATCCCGGAGGAGGTATCGGAAGTTTGGTAGCCACGACGCTCTGCACTTGGACCCCTAAAGAGCGGTTGCGGGTGGAACCAACCAGTCAGGTAGTTTTGTCTTGGGCTAAATAAGAACCAAGTCAACTAATAAACAAAAATAGACACATTCAATTAAAATAATTGTATATCGCACAACAGGAATCCACGGAAATTACTTTTCAGATGACCAAAACACATCGCGCGAAAGACTTGTACTGATAGGCACACAAAATTCGCTAGGTGGAGGTTCACTCTGCGTCATAACTAAAGCACAATTAATGTACTTTTCCATAAAAATGCGAACATAGTGTTATGGTTTCTCACCATTACGATATTGGCAAGTATTTGCGCAAAGTGATATTGGTAGCTAGACGTGGGACAATTACAAAATGGTCAACCTATTTTTCAATAAAAATGTATTTAGTATGAAAAAGTAAAAATAGAATGCATTATTTAATTAACTTCATTTTGATAAAACCACTTATTGCAGTTAGTGTTTCTAAGTTTGTGATATTTTTAATGCTGCTTTAATTGAAGTCAACAATGTTTATTATGTTAAACCTCCTCTATTGTATTGTATACAACGTATATAAAATTGTGTGGTATTATTTTATTAAGAAGTTTATTTTTAATTGACCTGGGAGAGCCAAAAAAGTTGCTCTGAAAATTCACCCTTTTATGAGTATATTTCTCATCTCAAACTTTATAGAAGTAAATAATGAACACAGTTCAATAATAATGTGTTAATTGAAAGTACCAATTTAGAAGTTTTTATGTTTTGAAGAATAAATCGTTGATTTTTTTATACAGATGATGGTTCCGGGGTCATGAGCAGGAGTGAAAGGGGTGATGGGGAGATTCACACTGAGCAACTTTTACTATGGGACCAGCCACGAAATCGTGAAAAAAATCAGCTATTCCATACATTTCGGATAGTTAGAGATCAATTATCTCTTGATTAGATGGTTTTTTTTCGCGATTTCGGGGCTGGTCCCATAGTAAAAGTTGCTCAGTGTGAATCTCCCCATCACCCCTTTCAGTCCTGCTCATGACCCCGGAACCACCCAGTATAGTATGCCTTTTCATTTTTTGTCATTACCTCTTCTCAAACAGCATAACACTTAATAATCGTAGTCCCATCATAACCTAAAATGCCGTTATCTACAGAGTGACTCACATATTACGGCTTTTTAATGTATTGAAAGTAAATATTTCTGTTGCTTAATAATTTTGATTAAAAAGTTAAAAAAATATCTAAGCTTTAAAACGGTTAAGGTGCTTTAACTTCATTTTTATTTACAACGCAACGAGCATCTTCTACTAGCAATAATAGACAATACCGCGGCTATCTGTAGTAACGACCTTCTAGTGTATTAATCGCACATAACTTTCATTTAAAATAACAATACTTTAAAAGTTATGTAGAATACTAAGCTTAAAAGTCGCTAGGGTACTGCTAACGGCCTTTTAACTTAGTATTCTTCGTCGAATAATATTCACAAATCCTAAGCTATAACATAAAAGCCTCCACAATTAATACTATTTATAATTTTTGTATAATGAAAATATATACTAAAAAGATTTAACAGGATATTTAAAATACAAAAGATATAAAGATGCTTTTAAGGCCTCAAACCTTGGCAAACCCAGGCCCAAGCCCAAGACAAAACTACCTGACTGGTTGGTTCCACCCGCAACCGCTCTTCAGGGGTCCAAGTGCAGAGCGTCGTGGCTACCGAACTTCCGATACCTCCTCCGGGATCTTGGAGCCATTCTGTTTCGCTGCCCTAATCAGCGCACGCAAGGCGGTAAAATGGTTGACGGTATTGGCTATCCTCCACTAACTCCGCCAGGGCGGGCGGCTCGCTCTGTCTTGGGAGCGCTCTACCCATCGCCTGCTCGCAATCCAGCCTTGTCTTTCCGTACCTCGTACAGGTGAGGAGGACATGGGGGACAGTCTCCAGAGACTCATCTTTGCAGGCGCAATAGGGGGAGGCAGTCAATCCAAACCTATGGAGATGTTGCCTCACCCCGCCGTGGCCCGTAAAGAGCTGCGCCTTCGCATTAGTCATTTTTGTGCCCGCAAGTATTATACGGGCCACTCTGACGTCAGCGAAAAAGAGCCAAGTGATAGCTCCGATCTCCGACCCACCGTAAATCTCCGGCCATTCCTCGACACTCGATTCTAAAGGACTTAAAAAATTAAGTTTTTTTTTTTTTTGGGAGGATGACATACGACCGGGAAAAATCCGTTATGGACACTGGGAAGGGATGCCCAGTAGTCTCCGACTCCCACGGAGTAAAAAACCCGGCCGCACGACTCCTCCCCCCATTTCTTTCACTGATGTTCTTTTCGGTGGTTTTTTTTTTTTTTTGCATACAAGACAGTTAAAATGCCGATTTAACAAGGGTTATAATCTTTATTTAGCTTCAAAGATTACAATTCTCCAGTTAATTTTAGAAAACTTACAGCTACAATAAGGAACTAGCCGCGGCTAGAGGTAGCCAGTAAACAAACCTCTAGCCGCGACCAGGATCACTATTCTTACACTAAGAAAAGCAGCCAGCCGCGGCTAGAGGTGGCTAGTAAACAAACCTCCAGCCGCGGCCAGAAGCACTATTCTTAAACTAAGATAAGCAGCTAGCCGCGGCTAGAGGTGGCTAGTAAACAAACCTCCAGCCGGGGCTAGAGATGGCTAACAGTGGCTAGAAGTACAAGAAGGGCTTATAGCCAGTCGCAAGCCTCGGACGAGTACCGCCATATGTTCCAGGTCCGTCAACCCGTAAACATGTTGCAACCAGGGGAGTAAAAGGTAAGTGTCAACAAGAGATGGTTTAATTAACCAAAACAAGAAATAAGGAAATAAATCGTCCCAGAAGACAAATTACTCAAACTTAACCTAAACTTAAACTTAATACAGATCTAAAAAGATTTAACAGAATATTTAAAATACAAAAGATATAAAAGATGCTTTTAAGGCCTCGAACCTTGGCAAACCTAGGCCCAAGCCCAAGACAAAACTACCTGACTGGTTGGTTCCACCCGCAACCGCTCTTCAGGGGTCCAAGTGCAGAGCGTCGTGGCTACCAAACTTCCGATACCTCCTCCGGGATCTTGGAGCCAATCTGTTTCGCTGCCCTAATCAACGCACGCAAGGCGGTAAAATGGTTGACGGCATTGGCTATCCTCCACTATCTCCGCCAGGGCGGGCGGCTCGCTCTGTCTTGGGAGCGCTCTACCCATCGCCTGCTCGGAATCCAGCCTTTCCTTCCCGTACCTCGTACAGGTGAGGAGGACATGGGGGACAGTCTCCAGAGACTGATCGTCGCAGGCGCAATAGGGGGAGGCAGTCAATCCAAACCTATGGAGATGTTGCCTCACCCCGCCGTGGCCCGTAAAAAGCTGCGCCTTCGCATTAGTCATTTTTGTGCCCGCAAGTATCATACGGGCCACTCTGACGTCAGCGAAAAAGAGCCAAGTGATAGCTCCGATCTCCGACCCACCGTAAATCTCCGGCCATTCCTCGACACTCGATTCTAAAGGACTTAAAAAATTAAGTTTTTTTTTTTTTTTTTTTTTTTTTTTAATGGCTTTCAGTGTTTCCAGTAGCTAGTGTTAACCATGTTTAAAAGTTAGGTTCGACGGAATAAGGTTTCAAAAAGTTAGGTTAGGTCAGGTTAGGTTAGGTTAGGTTTTTTTTTTTTTTTTTTTTTTTTTTTTTTTTTAATCTTCTACCTCTGACATGATCAGAGCCTATTTTGACTATATCTCTTGCATACCAGTTCTCGCTTTTGCTACTTCTCGTACTTTCATTCATCATACTATTCTTTCTTTCATCCTTCATATCTTTCTTTCTTTACGTGGGTGGGATTCCCACCTATTCTAGCTATCTTTTAACTTATTCTAAATTGGGGGAGCAACTCTAACGCGGGGTTCTTTATTTAATAAATTGAGGTTACAGCATTATCCCTTATCAACTATTTATTATTTACTATTACTAAGTTATACGGGCAAGCACCGACCGGACGCCAGAGGCGAGCAGCGGCGAGCCATGGCGACAGTCACCAGCTCGAGACTGTGGCGAGCCATGGCGACGGTCGCCAGCCCGAGACTGTGGCGAGCCATGGCGACAGTCGCCAGCTCGAGACTGTGGCGAGCCATGGCGACAGCCGCCAGCCCGAGACTGTGGCGAGCCATGGCGACAGTCGCCAGCTCGAGACTGTGGCGAGCCATGGCGACAGTCGCCAGCCCGAGACTGTGGCGAGCCATGGCGACAGTCGCCAGCCCGAGACTGTGGCGAGCCATGGCGACAGTCGCCAGCTCGAGACTGTGGCGAGCCATGGCGACAGTCGCCAGCTCGAGACTGTGGCGAGCCATGGCGACGGTCGCCAGCCCGAGACTGTGGCGAGCCATGGCGACAGTCGCCAGCCACGGCCATCGAGTCAGAAGCTCGGCAAGATGCACCAGATTCGGGGTTTATCCCATACTATTTGTTACATTATGTTTTATTACTTATTACTAATATAGTTTTGTTCCTTACATATTTCTTATTTACTATAAGCGTATATATTCACTTATACTCTATAGTAAATCTTTCTTTACTTCCTATTCTTATCTATGACTTTCTTCGCTATTTTTAAGCAATACTCTATTAGGTCTGATCTTTTATTTCTGTCCTCCATGATTTTGTGTAAGTTTTCAACAGTTATTTCCATGTCCAATTTCTGTCGCACCTCAAACCTACTCGCCGCGTAGATGGGGCACTCCGTGATCAAGTGCAGTATGCCTTCCTCTTTTACCGGGTCGCAATCGCAGGACGGGCTGTCCTTACACCGGAACCTATTCAGGTATTCAGAGAACCCGCCATGCCCCGTTAGCACTTGGGTCAATACTGCACTCGACCCCAGCCCCCGAACTATTCTGTTTGCCGCGATCGCATCCGGAAAGAAAGTCCTCGTCACGGCGGCTGTTTCTCCCGTCCTATATCTCCTGCTCCATTCATCAAGCGTCTCCGAACGGATAACCCGCTTGGCGAATGAAGCAGGGATCATATCATAGTCTGGCCTCTTCTTCGACCCGAGGGCGGCCGCCTTCGCCAGTTCGTCGG
The DNA here is from genome assembly GCF_025370935.1 of Choristoneura fumiferana. NCBI lineage: Eukaryota > Metazoa > Arthropoda > Insecta > Lepidoptera > Tortricidae > Choristoneura > Choristoneura fumiferana. The sequence continues at coordinate 38,369 of NW_027413046.1, forward strand.
CTCGCTCATTCCCCTCTAATCCCGCGTGGGCCTTGATCCAGAACAATGCGACAGTTTTACCTTGGGTACTGCATTGGCGCATTGTCTCTCTCGCTTCCACGGCAAATGGGTGGGAGGTTTCTGAGTTTACCACTGTCTGTAGAGCCGCCATCGAGTCGCTGAAGATGCCGAACTTTCCCGCGCGGTGCTTTTGCGCCTCCTGGGTAGCTCTGCACAATGCTAGGAGTTCAGCCTGGTAGACGGTGCAATAGGACGACAGAGCAAGCTTGACGGTTTTGGTCTCCACTGCACCATTCCATACGGACAGCGCTGCGCCGACCTTACCCCCGATCTTGCTGCCGTCTGTGAAGATGCGCACATCGAACTGCAATTCGCAGTTCTTGTACTCTTCTTCATCTACCAGGCTGTTGATGTCAATAGCTGTTTGCTGTGCTGGGTGCGGGGCTACTAGTTTTGAGGCCATTTGCTCGATCTCTCCGTCTCCTAGTTCCAAACCGGGAACCCCCCTCCTGACCTCGTATAGTGAGGCCACCTCGCGTATTCTGAGGTCGAGGGGGAGTACCCCGGCGAGAACCAGTGCCGAGTTGAGGGAGACCGTGCGATAGGCCCGACAGAGTTTCTGGGCGAAACCTCTCTGAACTGCATTGAGCCTTTTCTGTACACCCAGTTTTTTCGCAGCAGGCGCCCAGGCACCCGCAGCATACAAGATTATGGGTTCCACTGCCGCCGTGTAAATGGACCTAATGACTTCCGGATGGAGCCCCCAGCTCACACGAGCCGCCTTAGCCATTCGCCTGTAAATGCCCAATGCCTTGTTACAGACGTTGGATACATGGCTGTTAAAAGTCAACTTGTGATCGATGGTGAGTCCCAGCAACTTGATCTCTGTTTTATTTTCAATTTCTGTTCCGCCCATGTTGAGGCGTGGGGTATCAAATTTGAGTTTCCTCGTCATAACCATCGCCTGTGTTTTTTGCGGGCCAAATTTGAGCTTGTTTCTGACTCCCCAAGCCTCGACCTGTGCGAGCACGGTGTTCGCCTTGTTCTCGATTTCGGCCGCTGTCCCACCATCGAACACCAGCGCTACGTCGTCAGCAAACGCCTGGCAGTAGGTGCCCGTGCTCTCCAGCTGTTTTAGGAGTGGGTCCAGTACTAGGTTCCATATAATGGGACCTCCAATCGAGCCCTGCACACATCCCTTGGATGTTTTCTTATTGACTAACTTCCCGGCATACCTCACACTTACGGTCCGGTCACTTAGGTAATGCTCCATGACTCGCCTCAAGTTCACCGGGCACTCCTCTTCCGCCAATCTGATCTTCACAGCCGGCCACCACGCATTGTCGAAGGCGCCCTCTATGTCTAATGAAATCAAGGTCACTATTCGTTTCTGGTTTATTTTCTTCCGAATATGTTCCATCAAGCTATATAGGGCGTCCTCGGTGCTGCGCTGCGGCATAAACCCGTACTGGCGGGTACTGAGGCGGGGCAACAGGTGGAACTTGAGGCGAGCCACAAGCATCTTCTCGTACACCTTTCCCATGACGGACAGCAACCCGATCGGCCTGTGCGACTTGGGAACGGTGTACGAGTCTTTGCCTGGCTTCTTCAATATTATGACCGCCGCCTCTTTCCATATCTTGGGGAAGCAGCGGTACTCCAGGCATTTGTTAAGTAGTGCCAAGAAGTATTTCGGTGCGCACTTTATTGCACGAGCGCAGATGTCGGCGGTAAGTCCGTCGGCTCCAGGTGCTTTCTTCGGGTTGAAGGATTCCACCGCTCTGATCAGTTCGTGCATAGTAAACGGTGGATCACTAGTCTCAGTAGCGGACCACTCGTTTACCCTCTCCGATCTTTCCCTGATTACGCGGTGGTCCTCGTCGTCTTCTTCAATTCGATCCTCCGGGTAGAATACTTCCGCCAGTAACTCCGCCGACCCTTGCGCGTCGAGCATCCTATTCCCTTTCTGGAGCAGAAGATCCTCCTCCCTCTTCGAGATTCTTCCGATCACCCTGTATATACCTTCCCAAAGTCCCTCCCGATCCTGTCTCCCACAGAACTCCTTCCAGCTGTTTGTTTGCGCCTCTTTTACAGCTTTTTCGTACTCTTCTTTTTGCTCCAGATACCGCTGAACCACTAGCGCTCTTCGAGTTGGCGCTGCGTTCCGGATTCTGCGCTTCCTGGTGGCGGTCTGCTTTTTCATTTGGGCAAGCTCTTCGGACCACCATGGTAGGGTTAGTCTGTCTTTCTTCCTCTTCCGGGGTACAGTCAGTTCGCACACGTCAGTAATTGTCTTTATGTAGTTCTGCACTGTCAGTTCCAATTGGTCTCTGTCCTTTATTTTGTCTAGTTCTAGTAGTGTCAGTCCATTGTCTAGCATAAGTTGGGTCATTTTCTCATTAAACTGGTCCCAATTTGCTTTCTTCGTGTTATAAATTCTGGTTGTCCGTTCAATGTCAGTCCCTTTCGCTCTCTCCAGTCTAATTTCCATCTGGATCCCGTTGTGGTCCGAGCTAGTTAGGCCTTCCACCACTTGCCATTCCTCCACCAGGTCAAGCATATCGATTGTGCAGGCCGTCACATCAACGTGGCTGCAGTATCTCTTGCCACCTCTGATGGTATCGAAGGTTGGAGTCTCGCCAGAGTTCAGGATCTGCAGGTCCAATTCTCCCAGGGTTCCGCTCACCTCTTTTCCTCGGAGGTCCTCACTTGGGCTCCCCCACCAGATGCTTTTCGCGTTTGCGTCTCCTCCGATCAGAAGCCTTCCAGGTCCCATCCTCCGCTCCACCAATTTGAGGTGATTCAGATAGTCCTGTAGGGGTACATCCGGCTCAAAGTAGAATGACACAATTGTTATGGTCCAAGCCTTGGTACGCAGACCTACCACTACGATGTTATTTGTAGTAAGGTCTGGGTACTGCGTCAAGTCCAACTCATGGTCAAAGACGGCGACTGCCGCCTTCACGACTCCGTCTCCGACTTGAGTGTTCTGGATAATTCTTGCGCCCGGATAGCCCCTCATGTTCTTTGCTCCTCCCACGTATGGTTCCTGGAGCAGGGCTATGGCTATCTTCTTCTCCTTAGCCTCCATGAGTAGCTCGCCGGTCGCAAGCTGGCTCCGTTGTAAGTTGGCTTGGACCATTTTGTAACGGTGATTGTTTACCGGGGCCACCTTAGCAATAAGCTACTGTGGCCCGCGCCAACTCGTCTCGCCTCCTACGAATCGGACAGTCCACGCTGAACGCATTGTGTGCCCGTTGGTCCATTTTCGCTCTAACGCAATTTTTGCACTCAGGCTGCCCCCCGGCCAGCATGTCCGCACACTCCGCCCTCATGTGCGGTCCTCCGCAATGACTGCACAGGTCCACCGCCTCCACGCACAGACGCTTCCCATGCCCGAAACCCAGGCAGCGCGTGCACTGAACAAGCGGTGATTGGTCCTCGACCCTGATCCGCTGCATATCAATACGCACGCTACCCTGCTCAACTGATCGTCTCCAGATCTTTGGGGAGACACTGATTATCGTGTGCACGATATGTTGGTTTCGGGCTCTTCTCCTGTACCTTACCTCTACTCTATCTTCCTCCTTGTCAAGGCCCTCGAAGATCTCCGGGTTTTGTTTGCGTAGGGCCTTCAAAATGTCCTCGTCGGTATGAACGGCGAGGACATTCCGAAGGGCCAGCATTGGGTCTTTGTTCTTCACATCCTCGACATGAAGCCCTGTACCTTCCTTTTCTATCTTTTCCCGCATTTTATTCCTTTCCTCCTTCGTTTTGAACCCCAGTATAATCTTCCTGTCTTTTGCCTTACGCACTCTCTCCACCTTAATCCATCCTTCCTTAGCGTCGATGGTGTTTCGGACCCTGTCCAGCACTTGCTCTCCGGTTTCCATTTCGTCTTGTGACGTGATGACGGCAGAGTGTAGAGTTTCCCGACTGGTTTGTCCTAGGCTCCGTGACGTCAGCACTCCAGCATAGGTCATCCCTCGGGCACCAGTGGCCATCGCCTCCCTAAGTGAGTCCAGCTCCCCCCGGCTACTTTTTAACAATTCTATGTGCTGGGTTTGCTGATGCTGTAGCTCCTCTTGTCCCTTCCGGTGTTCTATAAGGACCCTTTTGTGATGTGTGATGTCTTCGCGGAGGTCCAGCATCATTTTGTTGTTCTCTGTAAGGAGCGCTACCTGTTGTCTCATTTTGACAATGAGATCTGGGTTTTGAGTCCAGTCCTCGCCTTCGAGCTGCCGGGGTGAAGCAGTGGCGATCTTTGTGGGTTCAGATGTTCCCCCTTCGAGCCCTTGGTCCCTCTCGGATCGGATTCCGCCTCCTTCACTAGTTCGTAGAGACGGGTAATCGCGTCGGCCACGTTTGTTTTTATTTCCGTTTTGAGGTTGCGACTATTTTCCAGGTTCTCCCTGGCTTTTAGTAGGCAGGCCCTTGCCTCCGCGGTGCGATTTGGGTATTTCCTTTTCGGTATTATTTGTGGTGGTGTCATCACAAAAGTCTTGTTCGCGGCCGTCGGCCGGCTGTCCTGCGGCTTAGTCGGGTTTGTATGTGTGGATGGGCCTGCCTGTGCCATTATTGGTGTTGTGTCAGTGTTTGTGGCCTCCCACTCACCTATACTTTTCCTAACATTCATCTCTGAATTTTTCTGTCGTTCGCCTGTTTGGCTCTTAGTCGGAGTCCTCATTCCGAACATGTCAACTCAAAGAGTCTCCCCGTATAAGGGATTAGGTCAGTAGGACACAAGTTGTCAGTTTGTAAAAGTTGTATAAATTGACACTTGCGATGTAGAGGACAGATATTGTCAAGCGAGTAAGTTATAGATAACCTGTGGAATGGCAGCGCCATATTTAAAATTTACTGTCAAGCGGCGCGGCCATTTTGAAAAAATCTTTCTTGACTGCAGTGACACCTACGAATTAATTTCGCGAATTCGCGAATTTTATTAAAAATATCACCAAAAAAAAACTACTTTAATTTTATAGATAAGCCTTACAGTGATAGTTTAGCATAAAATGGCATATCTAATTAAATAACAATGAATGACCTTCAATTTCTGTGAACTTTATTATTCATTATCAAATATCTGATAACCAAATTTTTCTCAGTCATGTATTAAATAACTATAATTACAAAATAAAACAATTACCTGTAGGAAACACTGATTTATTTCGTAAAATATTAATTTATTTACGAAACAAAGCCCTTTTATAGTCTTTCAATATCAAATAATAGTATAATACGAGGTTTCCAAAAATACCAGCGCACGGCAGCGGCCACACAGTGAAACTTGAGTAAACGATAAGAACGAAATTTCTTCCGTAATGTTGCCGCGGCCGTTAATAAATGCCATCCTTGTCTATTTATGAACGCATTCTGCAAGAATAAGCAAGCGAGATATAGGTCTACCAGTTTATATTTGTTAGTGAAATACGTCACCCGCCAACGACCGGGAGCCGGTCGCTTGCCACTCAAGGGTTTTTGACAGCGTGCCGGGAGACGGTCGCCTGCCAAACAAGGGTGTGCCGGGACCCGGACGCTTGCCACTCCAAGGGATAAGAAGAGAAAACGACAATGAGAAAGCTGTGTAGCAGAAGACACAAGGATCTGTCCGCTATCATATAGTCCAATGTGGCTCACACACTGTCAATAGACTATGATATTTTAATTTACACTAAATTATGTGTCTTAAAGCTAATAAAATAAGAACATATAAAACAAATTTTCTATTAAAAAGTAGAAAAACAATCGCTCACATCCCCCAAACTAAGGATTATTTTTTATTTATTCAATCTGTTTTAATTATGATAGAGTTATGGAGTCACAGACTCCGTCGTTATAGGTTACTTCTACAAAGCCCCTTTTCGTCAACAAGGGAAGTCAAAGAGAATATATAAAAGAGAAATTATTAGAGAAAATATTAGGTACTATTATTATAAAAGTTCTGTGACTTGCGTTTCAGGGTCCTAAAGGTGTCGAAGTGCTTGCTCTGCAAAAAGGTCCATAATCTCGGTGTCTCACGGCCTCGCTACCAACGTCGTTGGGGTGCGGCTAACTGCCAGCAGACCCCTTCGGTTATGTATGGCGAAAAGTGGCGAACCGCGTCGAATGACCGCGAGCCCCGGCGCAGCGTCGTTGAAAGTTATTCTCACTTTTGCTCACTTTTTTAGCACTTTCTCACTTGCTTTCAAAGCTATTATAGTTTCAATTTTCACAACAACGTCAGGCACTCGCGTGAAAGTGGCAAGCGGTAAGTGGCGCGATGCGGCGAGCCCCGGCGAACCACGGCAAATGGCGCGATGTGGCGAGCCTCGGCGAACCACGACGAAAGGCGCGATGCGGCGAGCTTTGGCGAGATGCGGCGACACGCGCAGCAACGTCGCAAAACGGCGAGATGCGGCGCGAACCCGGAGAGATGCGGCGACACTCGGCTACATGCGGTGAAGACGGCTAGATGCGGCGCGACCCGGCTACATGCGGCGCGATGCGGCGACACTCGGCCTCATGCGGCGACTCGGCTACATGCGGCCACGGGCGACTCGGCTAATGCGGCGCGATGCGGCGAGGGCGAACCGTTCTTCAGAGCGATGGCTACCTCGACCGACCGCGGCGACCACTGGCGAGCGACTGGGTTAGGTTAGGTTAGGTTTAGGTAGGTTAGGTTAGGTTAGGTTAGGTTAGGGTTAGGTTAGTTAGGTTAGGTTAGGTTAGGTTGGGGTGCAATGTCGGATTCCTCCTCGCGTGCTCGGGCGTTACAACTTCCTATATCCGAGCATTGGCCTCATGGGGTAGGAAAGTGGTAGCGTCTGGGCCTGGTGCATCCTGGGCAACGACGGCTAGTAAATCATTAGGTGGATTTGCTAGCCGGGGCCAATATCCGACCGGGGGAGGGGTGTTGGCTTGGCGGGGGAGCCCAAGGCAGAGGGCCACCGGGTGAACCCTGCCAGCCACGGGCCTGCGGGCCCACTAGAGGGCGGTCCGGTCCTCGGGCCGACGCCTTTGGGACGGAGGTGAGCTCTGAGCGAAGTTACCTGTCTTTAGGTCTAGGGTATTAAAAGCGAGGGGTAGCCCATCGGGCGGAGGTTAGCCCAGTGCCGGGCGGTGCCAGCCTTTTAAGGGCTGTGTCACCTCGGGACGTGAGACTGACTTTTCGACGTGACTGGGTGGGGGGGTGTTGGTTGGGCGCGGGAGCCCAAAGGCAGAGGGCCACCGGGCAAACCTTGCCAACCAACGGGCCTTCGCGCCACAAGAGGGCGGCGTCCGGCCTCCGGGCCGACGCCTTAGACGGAGGCAAGCCCTTGCTTTTGCTGTTTAATGATGGTATTAAAGTAAGGGTGAGCCATCTTT
>NW_027413047.1:0-27005 GCF_025370935.1 Choristoneura fumiferana
GTATGAATGCTTCATATAAATGTTCTGCACTGGAACATCCGAATTAAATATATATGTTATCCACAGTGGAATCCAGCTCTAAGGCGTTAGGCTTGTATTGTGATTTTTTTCCTTGTAGGTACATTTTGTATATACCTACCTGATGATTCTGTATTGTGTGTCAACCTGTCTATTATTACAGCGACTCGAGACGTACTTAAGCTGTTTTTAAAATTATTGCACTTGAGACGCCAAAGGTTACATACAATAATTTAATCGCACATCTCAAATTACTTTGTTTTTCCTCTTGTAATACTTATGTATGTATATTTTGCTGTATAAAAACAGTATTTATTACATTGGCGCCCGTGATCTTTTCTATTTATTTGTAATCATATAAAAACACAATGATTGTGACTCACACGTGTCAATAAGCCTTATTATATTCGCTATTATGCTTAACGAGTGTTCCTTTCAATTCACATTTGTTACGTTTTTGATACAATCTCATGGTTTTTAGTATACTTGCTAGTTTTTATCGATAGCTTTGATTCTTTTGTGCTGCTTGTCACCGTAGAGATGTAATTTGGTAAAAATATTTTACAATTTATGTCTAAACTTTTTACAGTTATTTCCAGTCTTAAGATGGTCAACGATTGTCGTCTAACTTCTTCCAAATACGAAAATATTGTCATTGTCATATTCAGTAATATGAGACACCATTTAACTTCCAGTTTTCGCAGCACTTTAAAGAGTTTTGAGCAGTCAATGTCTTCTATGATTAGGTATATCCCAGACTGACGCAATGTATTATAAGCTATTTGCGTTTGTCTCAACTACTATCAATGGTGCTTGAACTGAAGTATATTCTTACAAAAGAGGTCAGGGATAGCAAAGTTTTTATTGTTGGTTTGAAATTTCGAAAGAGAATTTGCTTCTTATATTGCAAAGCACAGACTGTACATAAAAGACATATATATTAGTAGTATATAATAATATATATATATATATATATACAGACAAAAATTACGCGTTTGAATATTTCCAAATGCGAGTGAAACACGAACAACGACGCATTGCCGAGACTAAAATACGAGTAAAGATCAACATTAAAACCAACTATCAATGAGATACACATTTGAAGTAGACAGGTATAGCTTATATATATTCGTTTAGCTTTTGATCATCATCTAAAACTATTGTTTAAGAAACAAAACACCCTGGTTTAGTGGAAACTTTAGACTTTATAACTCCACATACTTATCTAACTGTTTACACATCAATGACAGATGATCTATTCTGAATGTGATAAAAAATCAACAACTTTGTTTTATTTCTAAGATCTTCCATTGATTAAGATACTTCCTCGATCAGATATTTATTTTAGCCTTCGTTTTTTCTACCATCTGCCCAGGTGACGATAGCTCTAATATAACAGATATCATGTGAGACAGTTCTTATTTTAACCGAAGTAATTAAAGTGAACTTGACATAACAGAACAAATATCGACGGGGTCAACACATCGATCAATCACTTGGACCTTGCGCTGTTCTCACAATAAGATGGATTTCAATTGATGTTTGCATAATAAGTTATGATTTAATTTTACTTCGAATTGTGATCCTCTTTGAGAGTTGATTATTTTATTTGATGAAGGCTCCTGAGCAATTAATTTTCAATGCAACTTGTAATTTAACAAAGCCACCTTAATTTTTCATTAAGATTTGTTATTTTCACATTTTAATCATAATAATTAGTTTAGTTAAAGCCAGGTAGTTCGGCTTGAATAAATGCCGAAATATCCTTCCCTAACATAAGCGGCAATTACACTAAGTCGTTCGCCGCATGCTGCATGCGGGGCCCGCAAAAGTGTTAAAAACACGGTAGTATAAGACGCCTAAGTAGTTTGACGACGTTCGTTAGGTGAACAACTCAGTGTAATCGCGGCTATATGTATGGGCATAATTTATTTTATAAGTCCATTATTTGAATGACGTTTAATGTACAGTCACCGGCCACAGCGGAGCGGGGTAACAATATCTCACACGTCCTACCTGTACCTGCCCTAAAAATAGAGTCATATCATCTGATGCACGCAGCACGTTTGGTTGTGTCAGACATTGGTGCTTGTGATTGTACAGTACATATTTTGAATAGCAAGTACATAATATTTTTTTTTACCAGTAGCGAGTGGCATCTGGGCTGGGAGAGGAGTTCCTTGCACGGCGTGAGTTGGTACCATCTGCTGCATCCAGATTGCTGCAAGGAGGCACAGAGCAAACATAGATTAAGTAAGTATATTTAATAAACTAAAACTAAAAAAAAGACATACCTGTGGCGAAACGTCAGATATTTCATGGTAAAGTCGAAGCAAAATCGCTTGTACATCTTTTACAAATCCTGAACTTCCTGTTGTCCTAACTATTTTGCAAATATTGGGCAAGCCGGTGGGAATCGGGTTCTATAGACGCTTCGCCACTGCTGTGACTAGACTTCCAGGACAGCCACGCCTGCATGACAAGTATAATTGGATAGTTTCTTGGGTAAAAAAAAAAATCTATTTAGATTATCAGAAGACGTTGGACATCTATTTTGCTTTGTACTTAAATTAAACAAAAAATGATGAGGATAATAGCCAGTTAAAATTCCATGTGACGTCCTGCTCGTCATTAATTTTCATTCAATTTTAACAAAATTAATAAAAATATTAATGAAATTTGTGTATTTGATTCGAATCAATATAAAGAGAAAAAAAAAGGAAAGAGAATTGGAAATGTTACATGAATGAGCTAAAGACAAGGATGCGAGGTTCCCATCTGGATAAATCACGTTAGTCTATATCGAAGTTGATTGCTCAAAAACTGGTTCAAATCTGAAAAAGTGAAAAACTAATGCATAGCGACATTGGTCCTAGAGGAATATTTACAATAACACTTCTACACTCCTCTTTGTGTTAGTTCTGTGCAACCGACTTCACAACAGAATTACTTGCTTATTTTACCTTGCAATAACGCAAAGAGAAAACACAAGCGATATAATATCTTAATACCAATCTCATGATCATTATCGATAACCTACGACAACGTAGAGCGTTTATAATAAACGGTATCCACAAGTTGAGGCCTCACACGCTCCAGTGAAAGCGAGATGGCTCGCGCGTGACAATCGTGTGTGAACGCTTAACTTACACTACGTGAGAGATTAAATCGAATAAATCGACAGCTCGAACCAACTGTCACATTATAAGCAAATAAAATTCGACCTCAACTAGGGTTGCTAGATAAGAAATTGAAAAAGGGCAGACAGGATTAAAAAAAGGGGGAGTTTCCTGTAGAAAAGGAAGACATTTATTAAATGAGTTTTTTTATTCTTTGAAAGTACTTGGTTTTTTTAAAGAAATAATCATAAAACCCTTCTTATGACTTTCGTTTTTTTTGTATGTGTGCATAAAAATGTCTTTTTGTGTATCTATTTTTTGTATGATTTTAATTTTATAGCGCATTGGTGTTTTACCTGTAATGCTGTAATTTTTTATTTACAAATAAATAAATAAGTGACATATTTTTGAAGTATTACCTACCATTGATTAAATTTATTTGACGGATAAATGTAATGCCATCTCTGTTTGTTTCGTTCGAATAAACGGAGACGGCGTCACATTTATCCGTCAGTTAAAATTAATCAATGTTTGGTAAAACAGCCCCTTAGTCTGTTGCTCTCTCTCGACAAGGCACATATTTTCAGCAAGCTTAGGTAAATAAGGACTTACCCTTCTCTTCTACCATTTGGCAACCCTATCCCTAACCCATGCACTATACTGTACCTGTTAATGACGTGATCGCGGAACGGTTGCGCAGGATTCGTGACTCGCCGCTTGACGGAAAGCTCGCAGCTGGGAGCAAATGCAAAATTGGAACACTTTCTTATGTTTTGAACGTGAAGATGTGCTTCCGAGGTCAAACGCTGGAGGGGGAGGTCACGCTTCCTTGGCAGTTATTTATTTTGTAGTCTTCGGCTAAAACATGCAGGACCGACTTAAGATTTGTTAAGTCGACATCCATCATCGCAGGCTATATACGTTCCTATGCTGGGCACAGGCTTCCTCTCAGAATGAGAGGACTTGAGCCGTAGTTCCCACTCAGGCCCAGTTCGGATTGTCACTCAAACTAATCACCATATGTCTCGAGTTATCTACAATTCTAAAGTGACACTTGACATTTTTATTTAACAAAATTAACCCCATTAAACTCGGCTCGTAGGTGCTCCTGTCAAATACTAAAACTAACGATTAGTTATTTCAACGACTATCCATATCATTACACCATTAGCCGTACCGCGTAGGTTGGTCTCAGAAACAGCAAATCAAACACACTTTAACAATATGTACGAACAAAATAAGTGCCCGAAGATAAACAAGCTGGCAGTTAGACCCGACCACAATCAAAGCAGTCGTCAATCTCTTCTTGGCTCTAAAACCAACAGTCGAGATTGCACAAATAACCGTCTGGCATTAACCCTCATTATTCTCCGACAAACGTACTAACACACATGCACGCTCCTTGAATCTACTTGCTTCTACACAAGGTTCTTTATCGTGGGAGTGTTGGAGAAATACAGTTGTTAAAAACTTAATGTGGTTGGCAATCGATGCATCGGAGCTCGAGTCATCATTCGAATGATTCGATAATCGAGAACGACAAGGACGGGTCCGTGTGCGGTGACCTTTGTAAATGATATGCCGTGAAGTACTATTGTTCATTTCTATTGAACCATGTTTTATTAATGATAATATTATAATAAAAAGATTGATATGATTACAAAATGGTCCCGTATTAATCATTATATTTTGAGATGGTTAGTTAAGAGATTATTATGCACCTGTTCCCATAAAAGAACTGCTTTGTGGATGACACGACACATCTAATGCTCTATTCTAAATTTCAAAGTTAGCTAGATTAATTTTTGATTATCATATTTTTTTTAGCCATTGTCTATGTCACACAGCTAGGCATGGCCTCTCTCTCTCGGGTTTCCATCTCCCCCTGTCGGCAGCTAAGTCTTGCTAGTCCCTTCTGAAGTCGCCACCTCCGTCTGGCTACTCTCGGTCTGCTTTTCATACACAACAACAAAATCTACACTCACGCTAATACATTTGTCAAACGTGATATAAATTAGGAAGGATTTAAATGTCTTTGAATTGACAAAATTAAAAAACGTACGTATATAGGTATTTTTGTCTTTGCATTAAACGCACTGCTTCAAACTATCTACTCAACTTATGAACGAGACATTGCACGAAAAAATATATACATTTGTGTCGCCCTTTTACGTTCATCTTACATACACACACTACATTACACAGCATTGAGAGAGACTGAATTTAGTTTCTTTACCTCCTACCAAAAACCTATTCAAACTAGATCAGCGTTTGCAATATAAGTAACATACATAGGCCACCTACATAAAGTCCGCAAAGCCAATCAATAAATCATCATTAGTGCAGTAAACTGTTATCGATGTCCTGCCATGCAATTAGATTGTGTTTAATTAATTACATATTACGCACATTATTTAAATGATTTGTTGAGTAGCTAAATATTACACAAAATGTCTAGGTGCTCCATTTCTGGTTCATTAGTCAAAACATATTTTAAGTAGATTTCTATATACTATTGCAGATGTACTACCTACATACCAAATTTCATCCAAAACCATCCATCCGTTACAAACACACACTTTTGCATTTATTATTTAATATATGTAAAAAATTTAAAGACGTAAAGGTAAATCAGATATAACAGAAATTGTCACATTTATAATGAAAGGAATACTTAAAAATTGAGCATTAATACCAATAATTTCATGTTAGACGTTAAAGTTCGATTTACCTACTGGTCATGATAAGACTGATGAAAACATAGTGTTTTTTTTTCCTTAAAACGTAAAAATAGACACTAAATTCTTAGCACAGCTTATTTTAAGCCCAGTGTTATTAAAAATAATACCTACATAGCTGCCTACAACGTATTTCATACAACTCTTTTTAAGAAACTAAGCATACAGGATCTCAAAGGAAACGATTAAACGAGCGCCAAATAACAATCACTAGACCTTCATCAGCCAAGGAATTACTTGACAGCTAGGAATAATTGACCTGAGCGAAGAGGCATTCGGTCGCCGGGTGAAAAGCCTTTTGATGGATAACCCTCTGTATTCTGTAAGTGAGTTTTCGGAAATAATCTTTTCTTGACATTATTTGAATATTTGTAAATATGTTTTAAGTAAATTTATTTTGTTATGACGATCCCTATTTGAGATACCATTTATTTATAGTTTTTTTTTGTACTTTTCATTGACATAATTAATAATTTGATTTCTTGACAACTCCCCCTTGAGGACGAATTTAATTTATTTTGACATTGTATTTTATTGATTGTTTTTTATATTTGCTTATTTTTACAAATTTTGACGATCTCAGCATAAATTCTTATATAATCTGACTTAATGTATTTATATAATGTAATTGTTATGTTGAGTGAATAAATAAACTAAACTAAATTAAACAGCGACAGAAGATCATTAGAACCTTAATTATTAGGTTGATTATGAAGTTAAGTTTAAGCCAAAGAGTTTAGTTAGAGTAGAGTTGTTAGAGCTATAGGTAAAAAACTTAAGAAGATCACTAATACTCACGAGTACTATTTGATTCCACCATTTTTTTACGCGTCATAACCATACTCGTAGTTCAAATCACAATAAAAACTCCCAATCAAAACAAACTAAACTCAAATCTTATCGGCTAATTTGATCAACAAACAAACCGAACCTTTTACGACGCCGATGGATGAATCGGACGCCGTATAAGGTCATGCGCTTACGCACCATCATCGACCAGGCCATTCCGGGATCATGTAAATTACTATCATAACATTGTCACTGTTTACTGAGCCTCTAGACACATCAACGCCTTTTTATACCACCCAACACTGGACTATCGACTCCTTAGCAATACTACATAACATTCAATATTCACTGGGATTCGTGTGGCGGATATTTTCATTTGGTACGCGCCACAAATGTGTCTAGTTAGACGCCACATTATTTAGCTATCGCTTGATAATCTGTTCATTAACAATAGTCTAATTTCGATTCGTTCGATTAGCGCAATTCACACAGTTGGCTTTGGATTTGTTAAATGATTAAGTGTTCTATTGATTTGCACTGAATGCTCTGTGGATTTGGTTTAGGATTGCGAAAGTTTTATCTTATTTTGAATGTGTTAAATACAGTACATAATGACCTGGTACAGGTCGCAGGATGCGATGAACGCGGGTGATGCAGGACCGGTCATTGTGGTACATATGCTTGGAGGAACCCTGTACTGTCTAGTAATAGACGTCTTTCGGTTGATGACGATGACTATCTTGCCTATCCGCAGCAGCGTTGCGTAGGACGTCCATCAACGAGATCGACGGATGACCCGGTTAAACCCGCGGGTTAATGGTGGATGCAAGTCGCTTCCGACCGAAGCAACTGGAGTTGTATGGGGGAGGACTATATCCAACAGTGGACGTCCTACTTACTGCTGAAATGATGATGATGGTAATGATGATAATATTGATGATGGTGATGATGTGGATGATGATGAAGATGGTGATGAAATGTGACCATCTATTTGTCCCCCAGTAACCCAGTCAGAGCAAGAGCGCTCTTGCATCGCGCTCCTGAGGCTACAGCGGCGGTCGGGACAGTTCCTGTGGGTCCACGCTGTCCTCCAACTCAAGGACAACCTGGACAACTCGCAGCGGCCTGTCATCGTGTGCACTAACCAAGTTTTGAGGTAACCACATATTTGTAATATCTAGGAACTGTCCTAAGAACGCTTTGATTGAAGCGGAGCGGAGACGTGCGGAATCGACAAATCACTTCACGACATATTGTAACGAACCCCCCCCAATAAAACTTTTTTGCCCTCCCTCGCAAACCTAAAACGCATCTCTACCAAGCTCAAAGCTAAACCTACTAAAAGTTCGACCTAAGTTCAAACTCCTAATTAAACAAAAGCTCCTAAGCTCAAAGCTATGACCTACCTATGTGCAGCCTACCTATATAACTAGAGCTTATGAGTCCTGCTGAGAAGTCTGAAACCTACTATATGATAGCGTGATGATTTGATTTGGCCATGTGATCGTCTAGTGGTTGTCTAGTGCCTAAATAAAATGATTGACCCTTCGTTGTGTCCGTCCTAGGTAACCCATACGGTACTTTTAGTGAAGAAGTAAAGATTGGTTGGTCTGAATTTAAGCTACAACTAATTATCTACCTACCTATAACGCAGCTAAGAACACATTACTAGAAAATAACTAATTTGACTAGGAACATAGAATGCTGTAGTATGTTATGGAATGCTGTTAGGGGAACAGGGGCAAGTTGTATCCATGATTACTTGAGAGGAACAAGTATAGCTATAAAGTATGACCTTCTGAAATAAAGCGCATTAATAAATGCTTATGGTAGAACATAGTAAAATATCTAAGATTTAAGGAGATTAACCTAGTGATTATATAGGTCTGTGAAGTTTATTAAAATCATGACTTTTAAAACACCTAGCTATAATAACAAACCAAGATTTCTAAAATGCTAAGAAGGGAAGAACACAGGATTAGTAAAAACACAGTGTAAAATAAAAACAGTAAAATAAGCCAAATGAAAACAGTTTGATAAAACACAAACAAAATGAGAATAAGATAATGTTTCCTTTTGCTATAGTATAATGGGATATACAGAATACTACCCACACTATAAGGATATTGTGTGAGCGATAGGTAGAACAGGAATATGGTATTATAAGTTTTCCATTTTACTTCAGCAATTGGAAATAAGCACACAGAATTAAATGGATTAGTTAAGTAAATAAAGAGCATTCTAGGGCTCAAATGCAGGATAATAAAGTTGTATATAGGTAATATACTTATGTGTCCACCAGGTGATAAAATTCATAAAGTCGGTATATACAAGTCAATTAGAAATAGCATTTGGGTTTTCCTTCCTATAATATAATGGTATGGCAAAAGTACTCTTGCTATAAATAGTTTATTTAATTGATAAATTAACCATAAGAACTTATATGATTTCTATTTAATAATAAAAGCTCACAACAACATTCCAGTGATTAGTTAGTCAATAGTATACAGCAAATTCTCATCCGCCTACCAGTTCTAATTTTTAGCTTTGTTAGTTCCACAATGGTGGAATTCTGGACTCAAGTGCAAGCTAAAATGTTGTACCTAGGTAAAGTATATAATCACAAGCGATAATGCTTGAGAGTTGTTTGTAGATGAAATATATTTTTCTTTGCTATAATATATTAATGTACTAGGTGTTAGGTTTACTCTTACTATAGCTTGTATTTGTATTGATTGAATACTCATGAAGAATATAGGATTTATTTGGAAATAATCTACATCACCAATTTCAACGATTAATTATAAGCTTGAGGTTAATGTAGAAGGGGTTAATATATATATTATATGTATAAATTATTGTCCCCCCCTAATTACCTCCCACCTGTTTATAGACCGGGTTATAGATTTCAATTTGGGTATTCTTATCCTATCAAGTAAAGGCAGATTATTTGCTATGCAGGTAAGTAGTATTCATTCACTACCTATGGATTTATCTTAGAGAAATAGAATACCAACCAACTTAATATCTATTGGATGGAGGTAATGGTCTCCCCGTCTGTACAGTCAAACACAATATAAGTTACCCACTTTAAGAATACTGCAATTAATTATATTATTATTTTGTAAGAATCTGTCGATAGCAGATAGTTTATACATTTACGATTTATTCAGTCTGGCTCTCAGTACATGAATAGCGTTCCCCTGTCAAGAATAGAACTTTGCTACATGCCTAGCTTTGACCAAATATAACACATAAATGTCGAGAATTTTCTTTGAATGGAATTATTAGTAGGTATCCCATAATTGTGTCAACCTTAGACATAGAAATTTTAATAGATTATTTTTTTATTATTTTTCTATTTTCGTATTAGATGTCCCTAAGCGCACATATATTATATATATAGCACACAACAGTAAATGAGTAAAGTTAACAAGGGCGTACTTACATGACTCGTTGCACAAGATAAAGAAATACATATCTGACCTCACAGTTCCTGGTTCCTGGGTAATGGTGACCGCGGAGATTCTAGCGGGGGTTTTCGTTAGCACCGCAAGGTATCCAACCCCGAGGCTCAAATCAGACCTCACAGAATAAAGAACTAAGCTGGAAGACTAGTAGCAAAGGAACCGAAACAAAACGCATGGGTACTCCCCTAGCGACATCGGCTCCGCTACCACCCCGCCAGCTATTCACAAACACAAAAATGAAGCCTGGAGAACTAACAGCGAAAAGACCGAAACAAAACGCGTGGGTAACCCCAGCGACATCGGCCTAACACTGCCAGCCCGCCAGCTTATATACAAATAAAATCGCGTAGTTACTATGTAGATCAATTACCCAGCAGCGTAACGACCTGCACTTGAAAGAACCCAAAGTTGACTATCCGTTCCTACGAGCCGCAGCCCTTTTTATAGTTTTTTTGTGCGACAGCGTGTATTCCTGCTATAACTACATCTACCCCACCTGCTAATACTGCTAACACTCCTACATTTCCTGCTCTATAAGCACTTCCTGTTTCCCCAGCTACTAAGGCGCCAGCGCCGTTAAGAGGTTTTCTTAATATTGCTGCGCCTCCGGCCGACTGCGTTCCCTCGTTTCCTTGCATTTCGGGCCCTTCCGCATATCGCTTCAGCTAAGTCTCGCGCATCTCGCGCGCTTTATGCTCCTACGGTTACAACTGCGCTTCCTAACATCCAAGCGTCTACAACTACAGTAGCTATTCAAGGTTTTCCTACAATTCATACGACTGCGCCTACACCTGTGTTTTAGGTTACTAAGAAGACAGAGCCGCTTAAGAGGTTTTATGTAATACCGGTGTTTACGTACACAGCTAAGACTCCTACTATTGCGCGATTCCGTGCGGCAGCGCCTCCCGCGCGTATACCTACACTTCCTGTTACACATACTACTGCAGCGCCAACGGCGTTTCGTGCTATGCGTTTCCGGCGTCCGGAGAGCTTAAGTAAATTCCTTCATTTCCTAGCACTCGTCCTACTGCAGAGACAGCGGCGTTTCGAGTATCGCGTTTCGAGCTACTTAACCAACAGCTACACTTCCTATTCTTTCATAGACAACGGCGTCTCATGCGTTTCGTAAACTTCGAGCTCTTACTGGAACAACTGCATTTCCTATCATACAAGCGTTTACAACTACAGCTGCTGTTCAAGGTTTTCCCACAATCCATACTGCAGCGCCTATACCTGTGTTTTAGACTACTAGGGAGACAGAGCCGCTTAAGAGGTTTTATGTAATACCGGCGTTTACGTACACAGCTAAGACTCCTACTACAGCGCGATTCAGTGTGGCAGCGCCTTCCGCGCGTACACCTACACTTCCTGTTATACATACTACTGCTGCGTCACCGGCGTTTCGTGCTATGCGTTTCCGGCGTCCGGAGAGCTTAAGTAAATTCCTTCATTTCCTAGCACTCGTCCTACTGCAGAGACAGCGGCGTTTCGAGTATCGCGTTTCGAGCTACTTAACCAATAGCTACACTTCCTATTCTTTCAAAGACAACGGTGTCTCATGCGTTTCGTAAACTTCGAGCTTTTACTGGAACAACTGCGTTTCCTATCATACAAGCTATTACTGGGACAGTAGCGACCCGAGAGTTTTCTACACTTCGCGCCCTTGCGCCTACAACCGCGTTTTCAACTACCAGGGAGACAGAAGCGTTTAAGGGGTTACAAGCAATTCCTACACTTTGGCAAACAGCTAGACTTAATACTATTGCGAATTGTTACGAGGCAGCGGTGTCTACGTGCACATATACGTTCCCTACTATATCGACGTCTCATACTATGTGTTCCGAGAGCCAGAAACGCTTAAGCCTCCTCCGCCATCTCCTAGCGTACGGACTATTACACAGGCCGTGGCGTTCTAAGCATCTAGTTTCGAGCTACTTGAACTTCAGTTATATTTCCTATTACTCCAGAGACAACGATGCCTCCCGTGTTTCGTAAACCTAAGGATTCTACGGCCGTAATGGCTTTTCCTGTCACACGAGCTATTTACAAGCTAGCTGTGGCCCAAGGGTTTCCTACAATTCAAGCTTCTGTGTCTCTAACTGTGTCTTCGACTACCAGGGAGACAGAACCGCCTAAAGGGTTACAGTTAATTTCTACACTTCTTCATACAGCTAGTCTTTATACTATAGCGTAATACTATGCGACCGCGGCGCCTACATATACATATACGCCTCCTGCCTCAAGTCCAACTACTGTGTCTCCAGTGGCCCACGCGATGCGTTTCCATCTACTAGGCCGCCTAAACATTTACCTCCGTTTCCTATTGTATGTCCCACTACAGCGGTTACGACGTTCAAGGCACTCCATTTCGAGCTGCCCAAGCGTCAACTGTATCTCCTACCCCTACAGAGACAGCGGCGCTTTATATATTAAATGCAACTAACGCCTTTACCACCGCAACTGTATTTCCTACGATATTAACTATTTAATCGTTAGCTGCCGTTCCTGTGCCTCATACAATACGAGCCCTTGCTCATCTAACTGCGCTTTATCCTACTAGGGAGACAGAAACGCCTAAGGAGTCTTATCCGGGAGCGACACCTACACATACACCTCGACTTACTGCTTTATAGGACACTCTAGCTATAACGGTGCCTACGTACACATCCCCATCTCCTACTATACGTATTGCTACAAAGATAGTGACGGCTCGTGAAGCGCGATTCATGAGTCTACGAAGTTTAGTCGGACAGCCCCACTTTTAGCCATAAAGCGCGTTTACAAGACAGCGGTATCAGTACCAACTTCTCTATCTCCCTATGCTCAGCCTATTACAGATACTGCGGCGATTCACGTAGTGGGTTAACTGCGGCCTGAGGGTTTCTGGGTTTATCCGCGCCTCCTATCACATGGGCTATTTAAACGGTAACCGCGGTTCATATGTTTCGTACACTACAAACCCTTGCGTATGTAACTATGTCTTGAACTACCAGGGACACAGAACCGTCTAAAGGGTTACAGTTAATTCCTTCACTTCCACATACAGCTAGTCTTTATACAATAGCGTAATACTATGCGACAGCGACGCCCCCTGCCACAAGAATTATTACAAAGTCAACGGTTTCTCTCGCGATCCCGGCGTTTACATATATTCCTACATTTCACGACGTCACATATATAACTCAATCTCCTTATGCTTAACGCTCTCCTCGAGCTAAGCACCTAGCTGGATTTCCTACCTCACTAACTACCAGGATAACAGGAGTCATAAGGAGTATACAAGTACTTGAACTACAACTTTCCCGGGCCCTATATGCCTCCATGTTCGCGCTTCCAGCCGGATCTTTCACAGTATAAATCACCAGGAACGCATCACCTAACAGGAGTACTACGCGGTTTTACTAAGTCATTCGAGTGTGATAGTAATAGAGTTTGCGAAGGTCAGAACGAGACAGACATATGGCTGTCAGTTCCGAACGATAAAAGAAGAATATTGCAGCTTGAATGGAGTCGCCAGAGTGCGAAAGAAATAGAGTTTGTAAGAGTAAGAGCGAGACAGGTGAACGACTCTGAATAATGAATGAAGAATTAACCTAAGGGTTGATTCTAAACAATATGTAAAAGAGACAGACAATGAGACGCACGATACATTCTTCTTTATTCGCTTTTAATTTGTTTGTGATTATGGCCAAATCCCATGCATTTAAAGTAAATTTACAATATGAATCACTAGGGAGGCAGCGCCTAATAGGAGAACTACCCATTTTTATTAATGAAAGTGTTAGAACGCGAAGGAAATACAGTTCATAAAGGTTGTAATGAGATAGTCATATTAACACCGTAAGATGAATGGAAGCGAAGGTTAGTTCTAAGTTTGAATAATGTATGGAGCTGTGAAAATCGAAGAGCTTTATTGTTTTATCATCAAGTATATTATTTTTATTTGAATCCATGTATTCACTTGTGATTAAATATAGTCACCTTTCTTTTAATGTGATCATTTAGGTAAATAGCTAAGCGATTAACCGAATAATAGAGACCAGACATGGTAAACAGCAGAGGCTTATTTAATACATTGTGAACTTTGCAGTAGTTATTTAATTTTATGTTTATTTATTTATTTATTCATATATTTGTGAACGAAGCGGTACAAGGTGTCTCTTGTTCCGTTTCAATCACCCCCAATGTTTTTGTAAGTGGAAACTGTTAAACTGGAAAAAACATTTCAACAACCTTTCACAAATATATGAGTCTTAATTATCACTTTTAATTTATAAGCGCTCTTCCCATGAATGAAAGTTGTGGCGTGGTGAGTATTTATGCCAAAAGGTATTGACCAAAGTAACTAGAGGAATCTTCAGACTTTTCGACAGTTTGATTATGGATCATTCATCACACCGCGAGGGAGCGTCGGACAGAGGAACTGGTTGTGAGACAGTCAGCTCTAATAGCACTATATCAGCTCCTCCACCCAGTCTTGCATCTGCCTGTCGACCGGAAATGGAGCCGCCAATATACCCTCCTCCAAAGCTGGATGGTTGAGCGCGAAGCATCAGTGTACATAAAGTACGGTATCCGTCATCGTGGCCATAAACATCCGTTAATCAACAGTCTAACCCTAAACATCCCTCCAGCACCATGGACACTAGTCCTTTGGGTGAATGTGTAGTGTAGTGACGATTTAGCATTAGCACCTTAGCATCTGCTTGGGTGGAAATCGTATAGTAATGAATTTCTGGCGCCAGCTTCAACGCTGATGTCATTGATGACTTAACCTATCACCTTCTGCACAAGAAATCCATTTGACGAGTGCTGTATCAAAGGTTAAGCGCCGATAAACCATCATAGTTGCCCACAGAACTGTTGACTTGTTATAGCCTCTCACATTGTTATGATGTTAAGTCCCTTATTTTTTCGTCAGGTCAAATGATTATGAAACCAAAACACACTCTACTCATCCTTCCTCAACCTCTTTTTCACACGCGCTATAACAAACCACCAGTCCATAAGAGTAACTTAGATGTAGTGTTTTCAACGTTAAAATTAAGGTTGTTGAAAGGGACTTAATATTTCATCACTTCGATTATGTAACAAGCAACCACCCAATATTGTCCATAACAAATATTATATCTTGCTAGCTTATAAAGCCCACAAAATTATCTGCCATCTGACTGCGTTCTGTTACTGCTCCTACGAGTGCCAACACACGAAATTCCAAGTGACTTCGTTCGCTTTCGATATTTGCCCTCCTCAACTTCATTGATGACGCACCCCGGACTACTCTACGATAATTTCAAAATTCTTCATCTAATTTACACCCTAGTTTTCCTTCTTATTCTTTTTGTAAGATTATAGATATTGCCGGACGACTATCAAAACGCAACCCGGTCCGTTCCGTTTCCATACGTTATTCATCTACGTTCCGTTTTAGGCCCAGAGCGTAATTTTGATAATCGCTATTAACATCTTTCCTGATTAATTTAATTAGCAAATAATATATTTCCACCGATTTTTGGTAATCCCGGTCATTCGCTAGATTTTATTTAGGTTTTATTTCTGGCTTGCGGCCATCCGAAATGTTAAATAACGCGGGTGTGTACTGCGAGGTTACTGAGCGGCTACTACAAACTTGAGGACCAAAGACCACTTCGCTCCATTCCTTTCGTTCGCACACCATCCGACATAAGCGTAAATGGTAAGTAATTTTGCGGAATCCTAACCTTAATTTGTTTGATTCAAGTCGTGTTCAAGTGATTTGGATTAATGCCTAAGTTAGAATACACCCCCCCGTTTATGCAGTCTTTTAATTCTAGTTAATTTATTATACCCAGCTATTACAACATACTACATATATCTCCCTTTTGTTCGTATCGCTCGTATTATTTTTATTACTTTTATAGCTAATAGCAATTACTGTTACTTTTTTTTATAATTCAAAATGTATGATGTACTAGTTTCCTTAAACGTTGCGTCGTCATTTCTCCCCTTTTGTTAGGTGAATGGATAAGTAAATAACATATCCACAGCATGCTAAGTCGATAAGCGAATGAACTGTATGGTAGTATTTTAAATCTCAACCTTTTAACGCAACATTTAGTCGGTTTCGATCTAGCATCATTATTTTACATATTTATTTTACTCGCTCCAGGGCCCGATCTGCGGTGTTCGATGCCGATATCGGACCTGACGGCGTACTCTCCCTAAACGAACTTTAGGTGTTGAGATGACTCATTGACGTAGTCGATAATCGATACCTCGCTCGCATTTAATCTTAAAACACCTAGCTGTGATTTTACCAATTTAATTAATGAACACAATTAATTTGCAGATTTCTCCGTTAAACATTAGCTATATATATATTGCTTTCTCATTATCTTGCGGCCCACAACGTTTTACGTCTATTTTGTCTATGGACATATGTAGTAGTGAGAAAAAAACTTAGCGCCAATGCATTAAGTCAAGCGACTGTCATTTATTTTTATTTCGAGTGATATTCTCATTTGTTTGAATTAACAACAAAATTACTCAAATTAAAGTGTACTTTGCTGTGGTAACTGTGCGGCGAAAGCTGCCCCAGCGTTTTTGTTGGCAGCGTATAACACACCCGGAGCCCGAATGTTGAATGTTGCATCTACTGATATCGACGATTTGTTGTTTCATAAATGTTGCGGAGAAAATAAATTGTACAATAAGGAGACCATGGGCATATAAGACCTTCATGGAATCGAATTTGGATAATGACCTAAACGTACTGTATAAGTAAAGTAAAAGACAGCGTCTTCAGTATACCTTTGAACACCTGACTGTCATGTTCGAGTTTGTTTCATTGTGGCAGAGTTATTTCAACCTTGACGTTAATTGAGTAAGGACCAACAAGAACCTATCATTCCTAAGTTCCACCATCTGCCTGTTCTCACTAAGCTTAAAAGTGTATTCTTGAAAATAGCAAGAGAGGACCCGTACCCAATGGGTGAGTTGTCTTGTACCATTTATAATTTAGTATATATATTTTTATTAATACATTATTGTTCACTCATTGTTGTTTACTCCCCTCATATCTTTTGTCTGTCTTGAGCTTATTTGTAATTAAATGACCGTTTGCATTTTTTTGTTACAGGTGACTTTAATAATGGAGGAAATGGAGTATGCGGTAGGCATGTCCCTTGCAACCCGTTCTTGGCCTGACTTTATTAACAACTGTATATGCATATGACAAAGAAGAATTGTTCAATTTTCTATGATAAGCCCCTTAGGAGCATATAAAATGTATACATGTTAAGTAATTAATTTAATCACTATCGCATTCAATTATGAAATTGGGTAATTTTGTTTATTGTGCATTATTAAATCTCTTCTTCATCGCTAGAGGTATTTACAGTAATCAAATACTATTATGATCAAGTTAGATTCTTTTGGCAAATCAACAGGCACATAACTTGGCTTTCTCTTAAATACTCTATTTGCATGCTGTCGCTGCTCGCGCCGTTTGTAATCAGTTTATACTAGAATTGGTCTCTTTTTTTTTCTTTGGAAAGCCAACTATACAATAATGAATTACTGTTCCAGATCTCGTAATCCTATGATTTTAAGCGAAAAGGACCCTACCGCTGTACTTTATGAACAAGACACACCCCCTTTTTTTAATAATTCCGCCTAAAGTGTGGTTCATATTTTGTGTTTAAGAATAAAGTTTTGGCTTTTTACCTTTTGTTTTTTATTCATCCCAAGCCTTATGCCTACCAAAGAAATCCCTGCAAACTAATTGATAAAAGGTTCCTCCCGTGCGCTAATACTATCCTAACAGCGAATTGCCCTGTTAAATTAATACTGAAATAAAATAGGTAAGTCAAGGTTTAGATTTAAAGTATACACCCCCCTGACTATATAACTTTATAATATAATAAACTATTACACCCCCCGACTTTTCAACCTTATAAACCATAATATAGCTGAACTACTAAACCGCACGACTGGGCTTACGTGGAAATCTCGCCAAAGCCCTCCCTGTCCGAGTGGAGGCCTGCGCCTAACAGCGGAACGCATATATGGCTAGTATGATGATGATGACTAATTTTACCGTCTTGTCCTAAGTCAGAGTGAATTAACCTCATACATCACCCTCAGAGCCAATAAAACTGAGTAATAACTAATAACACAACAATACAACAACACAACCTAAATTTACCTACTTACTGATGCCTATCGATTCGATACAATTGTACCTCTAATCATTTAGAACGTAAAATTAATTATATTTCGAATACACATACCTACAATTCGTACTTGACTGTACTTGATTCCCGGCCTACATAGAACCCTTTCATAATAACTAATTATATTTTACCGAAGCAATGTGTATCGAATGACGCTAAATGTTATTACGACACGGTTCCCACAGAGTACTTTATACATACATACAACTGAACTGACGGTTTCGTGTCGGTCTATGAACCAAACTGGATGACTGTACCTACCTAACCTATACCTTTTGTTACGAATTTTTATACAGATAAACAGATTAATTTTTATTTAGTAAAATAGACATAAACTAAACGTAGCACCCTATGAATAATAATTATTACCTTTTGTACCAAACGCGACATTCATTATAAAAACTCGGGTTATCCAATATCTCCGAGCAACAAAAAATGTTGTTATCTAAACTAAGTTCGATTTGACTATGATGGACAATAAAAATGTACCTGTATTACATAAATAACACAGAAATTAAATTTCAACTTTTACGCTAAAACCATACAAAATAATGACAGAAAACTTATCCTTTACTACAACTTGGCTGTATGGCCGTATGCCCTTTACTTTTCTGTTTCCCTTACTAGTCTATGGATTATTAAAAACAAACAACTGTGTCTATACGACGGCGAGCCTACTCCGAATCCGAAACTCGAACATCGAAGCCCGTATAGCACTGTCCTGCTCGCTCGCGCATTAAAGACTATAAGCGTCAGAGGAACCGAATGATACGAACCGGGACCCACGAACCTCGCAGTAGCCCTGCAGGTTACCTACCTATATTTTCTTTGACTTGACTGACCTAGATTATTGACCTAATTGTTACTTTTGAAACGATTCCAAAGAAGACAAGCAATGCAATGTGCAATTCAAGTAATCTAAGTAATATTTAGTGCAAAATAACCTAGCGACTGTTATGTTTACGTCTCAGACGATGCCTACCTACTCCAAGTTAAACACATAAGGTGATAAACTATGTGATAAAAGACTGAATAACGGAGTGCGAAAATGTGTAAAATTAGTGTAATAAACTATGAACTATGAGTGAACACCGGACATGCAGTGATTTAAGTGGATAGAATTGGAAAACACAGTGACGGAACTTATTCATTAAGCATATAAAATTGGAAAACACTGTGACGGAACTTAGTTAGTGGACAAAAACCGTAGTGTGTGAAAGGGTTTAGTTCTAAGCAATTATGTAAAATTCAAGTAAAAATCTACTTTACGATTGTGTATTATGTTATTTCCTTTATCAATATTAATATACCTGCCCTATAAATTATAATTTCGAACGATAAAACTACAAATAAAACCAAATCTTTACTCTCACTTCCATTCCACGGCAACACTGGCCCAAACGGTTGTTTTCGTAGAGAATACAACCGCTGGGCATTCCCTGTTTAACCTAGAGGACTACCTAATTATTACCTACCTATAAACAGTTGAATATATATTAATAAATTCTATAGTAAATCCTTACATTTTCTAATTAATCACCAATTTTCAACCTATTGCTAAACTAATTTAACTTATAAATATATATATCCTGGTCACGGATTATCACTGTAACTAACCCCCCCCAATAAAAACTTTTTCCCTTCTCTCAATAATCTAACTCTACCAAACTCTACTAAACTCAAAAGCTCAACCTAAAAGCTAACTTAATTAAATCAAAAGCTCCTAAGCTCAAAGCTATGACCTACCTATGTACAGCCTACCTATATAACTAGAGCTTATGAGTCCTACTGAGATGTCTGAAACCTACTATATGATAGCGTGATGATTTGATTTGGCCATGTGATCGTCTAGTGGTTGTCTAGTGCCTAAATAAAATGATTGACCCTTCGTTGTGTCCGTCCTAGGTAACCCATACGGTACTTTTAGTGAGAAGTAAAGATTGGTTGGTCTGAATTTAAGCTACAACTAATTACCTACCTACTATAACGCAGCTAAGAACACATTACTAGAAAATAACTTAATTTGACTAGGAACATAGAATTGCGTAGTTGTTATGATGCTGTTAGGGAACAAGGGCAGTGTATCCATGATACTTGAGAGGACAAGTATAGCTATAAGTATGACCTTCTGAAATAAAGCGCATTAATAATGCTTATGTAGAACATAGTAAAATATCTAAGTTAAGAATTAACCTCAGATTATATAGGTCTGTGAAGTTTATTAAAATCATGACTTTTTAAAACACCTAGCTATAATAACAAACCAAGATCTAAAATGCTAAGAAGGAAGAACACAGGATTAGTAAAAACACAGTGTAAAATAAAACAGTAAAATAAGCCAAATGAAAACAGTTTGATTATAAACACAAACAAAATGAGAATAAGATAATGTTTCCTTTTGCTATAGTATAATGGATATACAGATACTACCCACACTTAAGGATATTGTGTGAGCGATAGGTAGAACAGGAATATGTAGTATTATAAGTTTTCCATTTTACTTCAGCAATTGGAAATAAGCACACAGAATTAAATGGATTAGTTAAGTAAATAAAGAGCATTCTAGGGCTTCAATGCAGGATAATAAGTTGTAATAGGTAATATACTATGTGTCCCCAGGTGATAAAATTCATAAGTCGGTATATACAAGTCAATTAGAAATAGCATTTGGGTTTTCCTTCCTATAATATAATGGTATGGCAAAGTACTCTTGCTATAAATAGTTTATTAATTGATAAATAACCATAAGAACTTATATGATTCTATTTAATAATAAAACTCACAACAACATTCCAGTGATAGTTAGTCAATAGTATACAGCAATTCTCATCCGCCTACCAGTTCTAATTTTATTTGTTAGTTCCACAATTGTGATTCTGGACTCAAGTGCAAGCTAAAATGTTGTACCTAGGTAAGGTATATAATCACAAGCGATAATGCTTGAGAGTTGTCTGTAGATGAAGTATTTTTTCTTTGCTATAATATATTAATGTACTAGGTGTTAGGTTACTCTTACTATAGCTGTATTTAATTGATTGAATACTCATGAAGGATTATAGGATTTATTTGGAAAATTCTACATCACAATTTCAACGATTAATTATAAGCTTGAGGTTAATGTAGAAGGGGTTTATATATATCTATATGTATAAATTATTGTCCCCCCCTAATTACCTCCCACTGTTTATAGACCGGGTTATAGATTTCATTTGGGTAATTCTTATCCTATCAAGTAAAGGTAGATTATTTGCTATGCAGTAAGTAGTATTCATTCCTACCTATGGATTTATCTTAGAGAAATACTAATACCAACCAACTTAATATCTATTGGATGGAGGCAAATGGTCTCCCCGTCTGTACAGTCAAACACAATATAAGTTACCCACTTTAAGAATTACTGCAATTAATTATTATTATTATTTTGTAAGAATCTGTCGATAGCAGATAGTTATACATTTACGATTTATTCAGTCTGGCTCTCAGTACATCTCTCTCCCTCCTAGGAACTTTGCTACATGCCTAGCTTTGACCAAATATAACCATAAATGTCGAGATTTTCTTTGAATGGAATTATTAGTAGGTATCCCATAATTGTGTCAACCTCAGACATAGAAATTTTAATAAGTATTTTTTTTCTTTATGTTTTCTATAAGTCCCTAAGCGCACATAATTATATATATAGCACACAACAGTAATGAGTAAAGTTAACAAGGGCGTACTTACATGACTCGTTGCACAAGATAAAATAACATATCTGACCTCACAGTTCCTGGTTCCTGGTAATGGTGACCGCGGAGATTCTAGCGGGGGTTTTCGTTAGCACCGCAAGGTATCCAACCCGAGGCTCAAATCAGACCTCACAGAATAAAGAACTAAGCTGGAAGGCTAGTAGCAAAGGAACCGAAACAAAACGCATGGGTACTCCCCTAGCGACATCGGCTCCGCTACCATCCCGCCAGCTATTCACAAACACAAAAATGAAGCCTGGAGAACTAACAGCGAAAAGACCGAAACAAAACGCGTGGGTAACCCCAGCGACATCGGCCTAACACTGCCAGCCCGCCAGCTTATATACAAATAAAATCGCGTAGTTACTATGTAGATCAATTACCCAGCAGCGTAACGACCTGCACTTGAAAGAACCCAAAGTTGACTATCCGTTCCTACGAGCCGCAGCCCTTTTTATAGTTTTTTTGTGCGACAGCGTGTATTCCTGCTATAACTACATCTACCCCACCTGCTAATACTGCTAACACTCCTACATTTCCTGCTCTATAAGCACTTCCTGTTTCCCCAGCTACTAAGGCGCCAGCGCCGTTAAGAGGTTTTCTTAATATTGCTGCGCCTCCGGCCGCCTGCGTTCCCTCGTTTCCGTGCATTTCGGGCCCTTCCGCATATCGCTTCAGCTAAGTCTCGCGCATCTCGCGCGCTTTATGCTCCTACGGTTACAACTGCGCTTCCTAACATCCAAGCGTCTACAACTACAGTAGCTATTCAAGGTTTTCCTACAATTCATACGACTGCGCCTACACCTGTGTTTTAGGTTACTAAGGAGACAGAGCCGCTTAAGAGGTTTTATGTAATACCGGTGTTTACGTACACAGCTAAGACTCCTACTATTGCGCGATTCCGTGCGGCAGCGCCTCCCGCGCGTATACCTACACTTCCTGTTACACATACTACTGCAGCGCCAACGGCGTTTCGTGCTATGCGTTTCCGGCGTCCGGAGAGCTTAAGTAAATTCCTTCATTTCCTAGCACTCGTCCTACTGCAGAGACAGCGGCGTTTCGAGTATCGCGTTTCGAGCTACTTAACCAACAGCTACACTTCCTATTCTTTCATAGACAACGGTGTCTCATGCGTTTCGTAAACTTCGAGCTTTTACTGGAACAACTGCATTTCCTATCATACAAGCGTTTACAACTACAGCTGCTGTTCAAGGTTTTCCCACAATCCATACTGCAGCGCCTATACCTGTGTTTTAGACTACTAGGGAGACAGAGCCGCTTAAGAGGTTTTATGTAATACCGGCGTTTACGTACACAGCTAAGACTCCTACTACAGCGCGATTCCGTGCGGCAGCGCCTCCCGCGCGTATACCTACACTTCCTGTTATACATACTACTGCTGCGTCAACGGCGTTTCGTGCTATGCGTTTCCGGCGTCCGGAGAGCTTAAGTAAATTCCTTCATTTCCTAGCGCTCGTCCTACTGCAGAGACAGCGGCGTTTAGAGTATCGCGTTTCGAGCTACTTAACCAACAGCTACACTTCCTATTCTTTCATAGACAACGGTGTCTCATGCGTTTCGTAAACTTCGAGCTTTTACTGGAACAACTGCATTTCCTATCATACAAGCTATTACTGGGACAGTAGCGACCCGAGAGTTTTCTACACTTCGCGCCCTTGCGCCTACA
Organism: Choristoneura fumiferana; assembly: GCF_025370935.1. Classification (NCBI taxonomy): domain Eukaryota; kingdom Metazoa; phylum Arthropoda; class Insecta; order Lepidoptera; family Tortricidae; genus Choristoneura; species Choristoneura fumiferana. Next base: position 23,763 of record NW_027413047.1, read on the forward strand.
ACCGCGCTTTCAACTACCAGGGAGACAGAAGCGTTTAAGGGGTTACAAGCAATTCCTACACTTTGGCAAACAGCTAGACTTAATACTATTGCGAATTGTTACGAGGCAGCGGTGTCTACGTGCACATATACGTTCCCTACTATATCGACGTCTCATACTATGTGTTCCGAGAGCCAGAAACGCTTAAGCCTCCTCCGCCATCTCCTAGCGTACGGACTATTACACAGGCCGTGGCGTTCTAAGCATCTAGTTTCGAGCTACTTGAACTTCAGTTATATTTCCTATTACTCCAGAGACAACGATGCCTCCCGTGTTTCGTAAACCTAAGGATTCTACGGCCGTAATGGCTTTTCCTGTCACACGAGCTATTTACAAGCTAGCTGTGGCCCAAGGGTTTCCTACAATTCAAGCTTCTGTGTCTCTAACTGTGTCTTCGACTACCAGGGAGACAGAACCGCCTAAAGGGTTACAGTTAATTTCTACACTTCTTCATACAGCTAGTCTTTATACTATAGCGTAATACTATGCGACCGCGGCGCCTACATATACATATACGCCTCCTGCCTCAAGTCCAACTACTGTGTCTCCAGTGGCCCACGCGATGCGTTTCCATCTACTAGGCCGCCTAAACATTTACCTCCGTTTCCTATTGTATGTCCCACTACAGCGGTTACGACGTTCAAGGCACTCCATTTCGAGCTGCCCAAGCGTCAACTGTATCTCCTACCCCTACAGAGACAGCGGCGCTTTATATATTAAATGCAACTAACGCCTTTACCACCGCAACTGTATTTCCTACGATATTAACTATTTAATCGTTAGCTGCCGTTCCTGTGCCTCATACAATACGAGCCCTTGCTCATCTAACTGCGCTTTATCCTACTAGGGAGACAGAAACGCCTAAGGAGTCTTATCCGGGAGCGACACCTACACATACACCTCGACTTACTGCTTTATAGGACACTCTAGCTATAACGGTGCCTACGTACACATCCCCATCTCCTACTATACGTATTGCTACAAAGATAGTGACGGCTCGTGAAGCGCGATTCATGAGTCTACGAAGTTTAGTCAGACAGCCCCACTTTTAGCCATAAAGCGTGTTTACAAGACAGCGGTATCAGTACCAACTTCTCTATCTCCCAATGCTCAGTCTATTACTGATACTGCGGCGATTCGCGTAATGGGTTACCCGCGGCCTGAGGGTTTCTGGGTTTATCCGCGCCTCCTATCACATGGGCTATTTAAACGGTATCCACGGTTCATATGTTTCGTACACTACGAACCCTTGCGTATGTAACTATGTCTTGAACTACCAGAGACACAGAACCGTCTAAAGGGTTACAGTTAATTCCTTCACTTCCACATACAGCTAGTCTTTATACAATAGCGTAATACTATGCGACAGCGACGCCCCCTGCCGTGAGAATTATTACAAAGTCAACGGTTTCTCTCGCGATCCCGGCGTTTACATATATTCCTACATTTCACGACGTCACATATATAACTCAATCTCCTTATGCTTAACGCTCTCCTCGAGCTAAGCACCTAGCTGGATTTCCTACCTCACTAACTACCAGGATAATAGGAGTCATAAGGAGTATACAAGTACTTGAACTACAACTTTCTCGGGCCCTATATGCCTCCATGTTTGCGCTTCCAGCCGGATCTCTCACAGTATAAATCACCAGGAACGCATCACCTAACAGGAGTACTACGCGGTTTTACTAAGTCATTCGAGTGTGATAGAAATAGAGCTCGCGAAGGTCAGAATGAGACAGACATATGGCTGTCAGTTCCGAACGATAAAAGAAGAATATTGCAGCTTGAATGGAGTCGCCAGAGTGCGAAAGAAATAGAGTTTGTAAGAGTAAGAGCGAGACAGGTGAACGACTCTGAATAATGAATGAAGAATGAAACGTAAAAGTTGATTCTAAACAATATGTAAAAGAGTTAGACCATGAGACGCACGATACCTTCTTCTCTATCCGCTTTTAATTTGTTTGTGATTATGGCCAAATCCCATGCATTTAAGGTAAATTTTACAATATGAATCACTAGGGAGGCAGCGCCTAATAGGAGAACTACCGATTTTTATTAATGAAAGTGTTAGAACGCGAAGGAAATAAAGTTCATAAAGGTTGTAATGAGATAGTCATATTAACACCGTAAGATGAATGGAAGCGAAGGTTAGTTCTAAGTTTGAATAATGTATGGAGCTGTGAAAATCGAAGAGCTTTATTGTTTTATCATCAAGTATATTATATTTTATTTGAATCCATGTATTCACTTGTGATTAAATATAGTCACCCTTTCTTTTAATGTGATCATTTAGGTAAATAGCTAAGCGATTAACCGAATAATAGAGACCAGACATGGTAAACAGCAGAGGCTTATTTAATACATTGTGAACTTTGCAGTAGTTATTTAATTTTATGTTTATTTATTTATTTATTCATATATTTGTGAACGAAGCGGTACAAGGTGTCTCTTGTTCCGTTTCAATATCATCACATTATGACAGTCGGATAGTCGAGTGGTTAGAAGAACCTTGACTACAAAGCTTGAAAATTCTAGTTTGGGCAGATATTTCTGGATAATGATGCCCTACAATCGATTTCAGGTAAGATACTATTTTTTTTAATGAAAGCTGGGAATATTTTTACCCTCAACGGCAAAGCCAAAAGGTAGCAAACTATAATATAAAATATATGTTTATAAGTATTGTATGTCTACCGGAGCGCGTGAACTATTCGTCCGATTGGGTAATTACTTCAAATAGAGTTATGTTAAATAGCGACATTTAACAACGGTATTTTTATTTTTTGAATGAAAAATAACATCGTTCGAATTGCAAAGATCCGTACCGAATCATACTCATTTTACGTAAAGAACGTAGCTTTGATGGTAGTGCAGTTTAAAATCATCAGCTAATAGCCGCCCAGCTTCAAAGTGAAATATTTCCTATGACGCTCACATCGCCATTATAGCGCACATTCATAAGTTAAGTATAGCCCATGGCCGGCTATGGCAGGTTAAGTCTTACTCGGCCTAATAAGAACCGCTCTAACTTATGACCGTTGAATTATCTGACCCCTTGCAAACATTCAAGTTAATCGTCCTTCTCTGAGAGAGAACTTAATGCCACTTAATATATCGAAACAACCGCCAATCGAGCGGCGATCAAGGGTGAAATCACTTCATCATGACCGCCCCGCGCCTGCGCAATTACGTGAACAAACG
>NW_027413048.1:0-26937 GCF_025370935.1 Choristoneura fumiferana
CTATATAAACTGCTACTAACACCTCCTTTCATCTCAAATCAGTAAGTATAACACTATTTATTTCTCTAGTATTTTCATTGTTTTAGTATTAGTATTACTTCAGGTGTAAGGATAATGATGGCGTGAGGACTTGATAATGTATGATAGTGCGAGGACTTGGTTATGCTATTATACTTTAAATACTATTTATAAGAGCGAGTATAAGAATTAGGAATTCTTGAACATTCTTAATACCAAGTTGAAGATTCTACTACTATCCTGCGATAGCAATGTTCCCCCGCCATAATAAAGCATATGACGATGTTTCCATTTATTATCACATGATGGCGCTGTTGCTGCTAGCATTTTCAAGAAAAACGGCGATATTTATTCATATAATTCTTTTTAAATTTGTTCTATTCACAATGCGAATGGTGATAATATTAAAATCGTAACATGAGTGATGATAACATTAAAAATTCTTGAACACTCGTTGAAGATTCTACTACTATCCTGCAATAGCAATGTTCCCCCACCACTCATAATAAAGCAAATGGCGATGTTTCCATTTATTATCATATGATGATGCTGTTACTGCTAGCATTTTCAAGAAAAACGATGATATTATTCATATAATTCTTTATAAATTTGTTCTATTCACAATGCGAATGGTGTTAATATTAAAACCGTAACACGAGTGATGATAACGTTAAAAATTCTTGAACACTCGTTGAAGATTCTACTACTATCCTGCAATAGCAATGTTCCTCACCACTCATAATAAAGCAGATGGTGATGTTTCCATTTATTATCACATGATGATGCTGTTACTGCTAGCATTTTCAAGAAAAACGATGATATTATTCATATAATTCTTTATAAATTTGTTCTATTCACAATGCGAATGGTGATAATATTAAAACCGTAACACGAGTGATGATAACGTTAAAAATTCTTGAACATTCTTAATAATAAGTTGGAGAATCTACTACTATCCTGCAATAGCGATGTTCCTCACCACTCATAATAAAGCAAATGGTGGTGTTTTCATTTATTATTATTAATATACGTTTGGGAATGCTTCTGTCTGAATGATGTCTTATAATATCAGGTTATATCCAACCAAATACTGAAGCATAGTTCTTATGCATTTGTTTTGATTTCCGATGCTGTGCTACTAAGAGTCTTTCAACTAACATAGCTTTCGGATCGACGGGTGTAGCGCAAAATACTCACAGCTTTTTTTTCAAAATATGGATAAAGGAAGTTTGGTTCTTGCCATATTTAAAGTGAGTATATTTCATCTGATCTATTATCTTTTCCTTCTTTGAATTTTTTTTATACTTGTTTTCCTCCGATCTTCGAATTTTGAATTTGGTTTTGTTCCAGGAGTGGCTCCGAGAGCAGTATCAAGCTGCTGGAAGACTCGTGCGCCGTGAGCGGGCAATAGCGCGCAAGGAAAGGTTAGAAAACGATCCTTGGAAGGATGAGAGTCTCCAGATTGATCGGATGTTTTCGGAGCCATATCTGCTAATTTATGATGGGTATTTAGCACACGGAGTTTACCTGACATCGGGTGTCTGGGTATCCGGAGGTTGTCGAGTGCGACCTGCGGGCGAGAGTGATGAGGAGAGCGATGAGGAGAGCGATGATGGTTTTGAACTCTACTCATAGCATATTTAAAGTGAGTATATTTCACCTGATCTATTATCTTTTCCTTCTTTGAATTTATTTTTTACGCTTGTTTTCCCCTGATCTTTAAATTTTGAATTTGGTTTTGTTCCAGGAGCGGCTCCTAGCCCACGCCCCAGCCCCAGCCCGCGCCCCAGCCCGTGCCTCAGCCTGCGCATGACCCACCGATGCTGCCCATCCTGTCTTCAAACCTTATCTTATCTACTCCCGCTCCACCACCACACCAGACAATTACATTTAGAATTAATATTCATTTGACGTGGACTTGTGTGTGTGTGCGTGCGAGAGGTAAACAGTATGCAGTTTCCTAGTGTTTTCATTGCTTCACGTCTACTTTTGAGAAATCATGATATTATTCGTTGGAAGTGGGATGATATTCAGATAGTGAAAAACAGTGTTATTAGTGGTTATCTATTATCTCTACTGGAGGCGGCGGATGATTGTCAACCTTTAAACGCAGGGAAGCGGATCCTATCGGTATTAAATGTGGAGGCGCCAGCTGTCTATGAAATGATTAGTAGCATTTTCAATGTTTTAGAAGATTGGCAGCATCCTTTTTTCATGATATTCGGAGGTTTTCCTGCGTATGCGTTAGGCTACACTAATGCATACAACGATGTGGATTGTTTGGTCCCCTCGAGTGTTAACTTGAAACGAGTTTTAGCTCGAAGCGGCTTTAGTAAAACCGTGTATGATGATAGACTGTCCATAGACGATATAGAAGAAAAATTTGAAGTATGGACAAATAAAAATCTAAAAATCGATTTTATGCTATTATTCGATGTTAAAAGAAGTTTTGCTAAGGATCGAGCTTTAAACACGATTAAACACGTACATGAATACACCTATGTTGTGATGTGTTATATGTTACAATATCTTATAAAAAGTTCTGATAGTGTTCTGTGCATGAAAGGTGTGTTTTGGGGTAAGGGCATCGGTTTTGATGTTACCTATGGTATGAACCTGATTCGAGAGTCGCGACGACGTCTAGTAGAACATTATGACCATCCTCATAGGTGTATAAGAGAACTAGGCTCTCGAGATCGTGCGATTAAGTACGTACTGCGGTGGACAGGGAAACATCAGAGGAATGTTCCCAAACTGGAAATATTAGTACTCATATTTTTATATCATAGAATATGATAAAGATATCATCGCATAAACGATTCAGGGTTTAATATAGATATTCATAACATCAATGCATCCTATGATATTTTCAAAAATAAAACTCTACCATCGGTGAGATGATGTTGATGATGATGATGATGATGATTATGTTGAATTTTTAGAACTACGTCGAAGAACCACTCATAACCCAGTGATGCTAATACGGATTTTTTTTGGAACTACTACTTTCTATATTCATGCATGCAAACCGGGGGCGAAAGCTAGTTAGAACAAGAAGAAAAACAAGTAAAATCTTAATTTATTTTTCGACGTCTGATCAGGAGTTGAACCCCATGACCTCAGAGTCTCCAGTTTTAAATTATACCATTCGTGCGGTGCGGTTAGAAATACCATCAGCACATACTAGATAACGATATCCAACTGCAGATGTAACCATTTAACCATTCGTGCGTGATCATTGAACTAGTACAGTGGCGCCCTCACTCTTGCGGATTTTCTTGGAACTGATTTGCTCCACGCTCTGCTGGTCCAGCTCTTTTGCTCAGGTGGTGCCCTCTATGCGGATTTTTTCTGGAACCATACTACTAATACAGTGGCGCCCTCTATAAATACCCTAGCGGAATTTTTTGGAACTACTTGACTTTGAGCTAACTAAACACACAGTGGCGCCCTCTATAATACTCTTGCGGATTTTCTTGGAACTACAGATTTGCTCCGCGCTCCGCTGGTCCAGTTCTCTCAAAAACACACTACTGAGGTTTACCTACCAATAAATTAGACGCTGCAGCAAAAAGACACGACGAAAAATATCATAAAATCACTGATTATTATAAAAAGACTAAAAATTATAAAGAATTTGAAAAACAGGTACGAGAAGCCGACTTGACATTTCTAGAAGAGGTCAAAGAATTTACACCTGAAACAACTTATGATCAAGTAGCGTCTTGGTTAGCAACTGGGGGCATAGGAACAAAGTATTTGTTAGAACAAGTGACAGGAGTTATATACCCGACAGCTGAAAGCGAGTCGGGATTGGACATTGCCAACATGGAAACGTTCAATGCCAATAGCATGATTGGAGGTGGAGTAGAAAACAATGCAAACGTACACAAATTTCAATTTAAGAAAAAAATTACATTTGCCATAGAGTCTACAAAGGCCACTTATACAAAAGATAGAACAAACACGACATACAACGCATATATACACAGCTTACCATGGCGACTACTACTACTACTAACCAATTTATTACTATCAAAATAACCAAACCATTTCTTATTACTCCACTTGAACAATTTACTACCAAACAACAATGTTTTTCTAATTATTTGTCAGATCATGATCAACTACTTATAGATAACCTACAAAAATTGAGAACTGATCATATGAATCAAGAAGAAAAAGAATTATTCTATAATATTTGCCATGAATATAGATATTTATTTTATCACGAAGATATTCCGCTATCGTTTAATCACGAAATAAAACACCGAATTAGAACAAAAGACGATAATCCTATTTTTATCAAACCTTATCGACAACCACCGCCTCAAACGGAAGAAATAAAACGGCAAGTTGACAAATTGTTAAAAGATAAAGTTATTAAGCCTAGTTTTTCGCCATGGAGCGCACCCGTCCATTTAGTACCAAAGAAATTAGATGCAAGTGGTGAACCTAAATACAGAATGGTCGTTGATTATCGTAAGCTCAATGAAATCACCATTGATGACAAATATCCACTCCCGAACATAAATGATTTATTCGATAAACTTGGCAATAGCACTTACTTCACAACTCTAGATTTAGCATCGGGTTATCATCAAATAGAAGTGGTTAAACACGATCAACCAAAAACAGCATTTAACACGCAGTTTGGTCATTACGAATTTATGAGGATGCCATTTGGACTTAAAACGGCTCCGGCAACATTCCAAAGGGCCATGGATAGCATCTTAAAAGGGTTACAAGGCATTCACTGTCTTATTTATTTAGATGACATATTAATTTTTTCTACTTCATTAAAAGAACACATGAAAAAATTAAAAATGGTTTTTGACACGTTGAGAAAAGCAAATCTCAAAATACAACTGGATGAGTCGGAGTTTTTAAGAAAAGGAATATTATATCCAGGTCACACTATTACTAAAGAAGGTCTTAAGCCAAATAATGATAAAACCCAAGCTGTATTAGATTATCCATTACCCAAAAATACAAAAGATATTGTCGTTTCTAGGACTTGTAGGATATTATAGGAGATTCATTAAAGATTTTTCTAAAATAACTAAGCCAATGACACAGCTTTTGAAAAAGAACATCAAGTTTAACATTACTCAAGAATTTATCAAATCCTTTGAAACATGTAAAGAGTTATTAACTAACTAACTAACTACAATACCCTGATTTTAGTAAACCTTTCATTCTTACTACCGATGCATCAAACGTTGCAATTGGTGCAGTTCTATCACAAGGAACTATTGGTAACGATAAACCCATAGCGTATGCTAGTAGAACTTTGAATAACGCTGAGCAAAAATACAGCGCTACCGAGACAGAACTATTTGCTATTCTTTGGGCTGTAAAACATTTCAGACCCTACTTATATGGAACGAAATTTTCAGTATTTACTGATCATAGACCTCTTGCATGGCTTTATTTATTAAAGGAACCAAATAGTAAACTCACTAGGTGGAGACTAAGACTCCAAGAGTATAATTTTAAAGTAATCTATAAAAAGGGCAAACAGAACACGAATGCTGACGCCTTATCCCGCATTCAATTAAACACTCCACATTAATGACTTACCTTCAACCTCACGTATTGACGATCCTATCTACGAAAATGTCTCAGAACGTACAATGACGGCTTCAGAAGTAGACACCCTTGATGACATTAATGACTTAGAGGATGATGGAGATCTTTTAAATGTCAAACCAATCTTACACGAAGCAATTGACATCAAGCCAAGCCAAATTATCATTCACCATTGGCATAGAGATGAAATTAAAATAAAAGATTTATCTCAAAATAAAAGAAAAATTTTAGAAGTTTTTACCTCATTAAATCCCAATCTCATAAAGAAATTCTTAAAAGACACGATTCAAACAAATGTTAAATATTGTATGTATTTTTCAACAAAAAAATTAAGAATACTTTTTAATGAAGTGGTATCTGACCTCTTCGATAGTAATTCAATCCAAATAATTGAATGTACTAAACGAATCACCGTATTAGATGACGAACAAAAACAAAAAGATATCACGTTAAAAACTCGTGAAGGTAAAACGTGTCATCGCGGTATCAATGAAACTATTACAAGGTTGAAACGAAATTACTATTGGCCTGGAATGAAAGAAACCGTCTCAGTCCTTATTAATTCATGTGACATATGCAAAAAGGCTAAATACGATAGAAGACCTTTAAAACCTTTAATTGAGTTGACACAGACTCAAGCAAAACCGTTTGAAGAAGTTTTTATTGATCTTTTCAAAATTGAAAATATAACATACTTAACCTTAGTTGACGCTTTCAGTAAATTTGGTCAAGCAATCAATATAGCAAATAGATCAACACCTGAAGTTATAAAAGCTCTTCTTAAATACTTCGCTAATTTTGGAACTCCCTTAAAAATAAGTTGCGATCCTGGATCCGAATTCAATAACAGTTTCATGAAGGAAATGTTAATTCTGTATAAAATAGATTTACATATTGGCACTACAAACAACCCGAATTCCATGAGTATAATTGAGAGATTCCACAGTACTCATAAAAATTTAAAGAATTATAAAATTACAAGACAATTTTAATAATTCCTCAAATAATATGTTATACGCAATTTCAGCTTACAAAAATTCCATTTATACTAAGACTGGATTTACTCCTTAAGAAGTTATATTCGGACGTACAACCTCGCGTAGTGTATTCGATTGTAATTATGATCATCAGTACATGCGACAGTTAATACGAGATCATATTAAAAGGACTTCTATTTTATACAGATATATATATCGGATAAAATGCTGAATTTCAAAGAGAGAAACCGACAGAATTTAGAATCTTATGCATCTACTTACAAGTACACAAGTACAACCAGGTGATACTATTTATACTAAAATGGTTAATACAAGCTTAGCAAAGGACAAACCTCGATTTCAACGTGCGGTAGTTGCTGACAGGAAATAAATATCTTGCCCATAAAAATCGATGAGCGAGAAACTACACTACCAATTAAAAATGTCAAAAGACCTAATAAAGTTACGCAACTAACAAATAAAGGTATAGATAAAATAAGAAAGATAGATTCATAATACGATACGCTTAGAAATAAAACAAGGGTATAATTGTTTAATCATTTTAATTAAGTCGTACTATGTTAAGCATTTTCTTTATGTTAAAACTTTATAATAATTAGTTTATAAAACCATATTACCTCACAATAATTGTAAGCACACCACTGTCTTAGATCCTTTCGTAAAGGAAGATTAGAGAAATCGTCAAACTGACATGCCGTCTATTGTATGGCATCCCAGGGGTGATAGGGTCTGTAGATGGCACACATTTTAGAATTTTCACGCCGCCAAATGAAGAAGACCATTTATATTACTCAAGGAAACATTATCATTCCTTAAATGTTCAGATGGTAGGTACCTACTTATAATTTTTTTAAACTACTAATGTACATCTATTATGTTTCATATTTGATTTGAATATTTTTATATTTTAGGTTTGTGACAGTGACTATAAAATATTAAATGTGAATGCAAAATTTGGTGGTCGAAGCCATGATGCATTTATCTGGGAAAATAGCCAGATCAGCAGCTACATGCGAAATCTTCATGAACAAGGAGACATTGTATGGCTTTTAGGTAAGTATAATTATTAGCATTACAGTATATAAGTTAAAGTAATTGTCCAGGTTTAAGCTGTACTCAGATTAGTATATAAATTATTATACATTATTATATATATTTATCTAAAATCCTTTGCCCACTACAAAATATATTAATAGCATTTTGTTACAATGCGGATTAACTGTATTATTAACAAATCTTCTCTGATTTAAATGTTTTTTTTTTTACTGGTACAATTATCTTACTGGCCTGTTTTGAATTTTAGGTGATTCTGGTTACCCGCAACGGCCATGGTTGATGACCCCATTTTCTACAGTAACCGCAGGCTCATCAGAAGAAAATTACAACTACGCACATGTAAGGGCTCGTGTAGTAATTGAAAACACATTTGGGCGATTAAAAAACTGCTGGCGCTGCGTAGGGAGAGACCGTGTCTTGCACTATAGACCAGAAAAGTGTGCAAAAATAATTACAGCGTGTTGTGTTCTTCATAACTTTGCGCTAGATCACAATATACCGGACACATACATAGGTAATAGAACTTTTTTTTTTTAGGTAATAGAACTTGTTTAGAAATAAAAATACACTAAGCATAAAAGAATAAATAATACATTTCAATACTTAATTCTGCTTTAATTTTTTTTTTCAGATCAATTTTCAGATCAAACTGAAGGTGGACAAGAGTTTAATTGCTTACATGAAAGTACAGCAACTAATGATTTGCTCAGGGGCAGGGCGTACAGAAGTGAGCTGGCCAGAAGACTGCACCGTTAATAATGATGCCATTCCTGATAAACAACTACATCTTGAAACAACATCTCACTACCCATTAAATATCTGCAAAAGGTTTTAGTATGAACTTCAAAACCATATTATTATGTAGGTATGAGCATCAGCAAAGGCAGGAAATTAAGTCACACCAGTTAGCTGCATTTGGGGTTGGTTTTAAGTCGTTGTTCCTACTGCATACCTTTGTTTATATCCCATCTGTTTCGTCAGGCGGCTTATTATGTTGTTTGCGTTTGTTTTGTTAACACATCCTTTTTAGAGGCACAATTGCATTGTTGCCATCAAGCTTCTCCTGAACGCCAATTAGGAACATATAAAATTAAACTTGGTTTAGAATTTATAAATCTTAGTAGAATCAGGTTGCCTTGACGTATGACTGCATATGCGTTTCCTTCTAATATTTCTAATGACAGCGCGAATCCCCTACTAATTACTGTTATTTACCTAATACTACCATTGGTTATACCAATAACGCTTTTTCTTTTTCTTCCATTACAGAAATAAGCTTTTACTAGAACAAATTGAGTGAGACCAATATCAATTTTAAATAACATTTTAGTCGAATGAATCGCACTTCGCGCACACACAGAAAATCACATAATTTGATTTGCTTTGCTGATGCTGTTTGGTTTGGTTATTGGTTGAGTTTGGAGTTTTTCACTTTTAAATTATACAAAAAATCTAGCGATATTTCGCCTCTGTGAAAACCTTCTGTTTTAAAAATATATATTATTATAATAATATATATTATTATTATTATATGGCCTAAGTATCGTGAGGGCCGTTTGACGTTTGACATTTGCTCGCGTTGGCTCATTTAGTTTTTTAACCAATCGCAAGCAAACGTCAAACGGACCACACGATACTCACGCCATCTAGCGATAATTCGCATCTGTGAAAACCCTCACACAAGAGCAAAGGCATAAAGGTCTATTCATCATATTTTTAACCGACGAAAAAAAAACGAAGGAGGCGTATATAATTTTTTTTTTATGTATGACCACACAACTTTTTACAAAGTAGTCCGATTTCGATAATTCTTCTTTTATTGGAAAGCGTATACCCCACGGGTGGTCTCATATAAATTTGTAACAAAAATCCTATCTTAAGGGTATTAAAACATGGGGATGATTTATTGCTCAGTCACTGATTGTAATGTATGACCAGGCATAACTTTTTACAGTGGTTCGATTTTGATAATTCTTTTTTTATTGGATAGGTTATACCTTGTAGTTGGTATTATATAAATGTGAATTACTCCAAGGGCGGGAAAAATATAAAATAAAAACTTTTTAACAAAAAAAATAATTAAAGCGCCGAAAAAACTGATAAGCAAAAAATAATAAACTTTTTTTGTTTTTTGTTTAGTTGTTCTAGGTACCAGATTAAAGTCGTTGCCTCAGCACGAGCCAAGAGTAGTATAGAAGCCCATCAGCAGACAGTAGACACTATAGGTCCACTCCTCCTGGCTAGTGCTGAGTCACAGACTTCAATCAAACAGTTACCTACAATTGTAGATTAAGGTACTACAACAAAGGTTTATTATCTTTTGCTTTTCAGTTTCTTCAGCGGTTTAAATTTTATTTGTATTATTTTATTTATTAGACATTGTTACGGACACAGCAAGACACCGTGCTACACCGTGCTACACCGTGCTTCCATCCCGAGCTCGCCACACAGCGCCGCTCGCGCAGATGCATTTAAGAGCCCGGTCAAGCAACACCATTTAATAATCATTTGTTATAAATTTTGTACGTAATAAAAGTATAAAAAATCATAAAAATAAGACGCCTAATTGAAGAGACCTTCGATCTACCACTATCCTGAACATTTTTGGCGACCGTGACAGGACCTTGCGCGGACGCGTGAGGTCACACACAAGAAACCTAACCTGTAAACCACGAGGTCTCGAGCGTCCGTTGGTGCGGAGCAGCGTCTAAGCCATCCTGAGGAGCAACATCACATCATCAGGGGAGTGCCCGTTCCTTTTCTATCATTTTCTAAACTTCCTTTCCGCAGAAAAGTCTCAATTGAGTAGGTACTGTGCGAGTTCCGCTTGGCACGTGCATTTATCATTGCCAATTTTCTTCGAGGTCTACACCTATTGCATAAAATTTAATTATTGAATACATATTTATTCAGGCTAAATAAGCTAATCCTATTAATTAAGGTATTTATAGCTTGACTTTGAACTTCTGCAAAGGCCGTCTTCAAGTATCAATCATCTTTTAACAGCTAAATACTTCATCCATATAGTACGAGTATTTCAGTAAAACAGATTAGTCCCAATTATAATTAATATTGCATAGGCATTGATTGCACTCGCCGAACATTCCAGGAGTCAAACCGGTTTGCGCCGCTCGCGCAGCCGCGTGGCGCTCTGCGAGCCTTCGGATCACGCACCTCTCGCATGACCGCTGATTAATTACGGCGACGTAATTACCTAGATGAGATTCTGAACCAGGTTTGCCGAAATATTACGGTATTTATAAATCTTTTACTAAATTTTAATTGTGGTACTTTAAATGTCTGAAGTCGAGTTGAAGGAGTTATTAAGAAAAAGAAGTGCTGTAAAGACTAAAGTCACAAATTTCAGAAATAAGCTCAATGAATTCAAGAAATATCGGAGTGTTACTACTAAACATGTCAACGAATTAAGTTTGCGTTTATCGAGATTTGAAAATGCCTTTAATGATTTTGATTTATTGAGAGATAAAATTGAGTCTTTAACTGACGACTCAAACCAGCTTTCAGAGCATGTCGATATTGAAAACGATTTTTTCGAGTTGATTAATTCTTCGCAAGAATTTATTGAGCAAAATAAACAAATTTTTTCTGATGCTGATGATAACAAAGATACTTCTAATTGTCAATTTAGTGTGAAATTGCCTCAAATACAGCTGCCTTCTTTTGATGGGAATTACAGTAAATGGTTAGAGTTTAGAGATACATATAAATCAATTGTTCATGAAAATTCTTCTTTAAACGAAATAAGTAAATTTCACTATTTGAGAACTTCCCTCCAAGGAAGCGCAGCGATTGTTATTAACTCCTTAGAATTAACTGCAGCGAATTATGCAATCGCGTGGCAGCTTATATGTGACAGATACGATAATAAAAAGCAGCTTATTAGTAATCATTTGCAATCTTTATTAAATATTGAGCCAATTTCGAAAGAGTCGCATATAAGCCTAAGGCACTTGAGTGATCACATTCACAAGAATTTGCGAGCGCTAGATAGTCTGGACGAGCCCACTCAGCAGTGGGACACGCTAATTGTTTTTATTTTCGCTTCCAAGCTTGATCCGGTCTCATTAATAAAATGGGAGGAATATAAAAATAATTTGCGGGACTCGCCGCAATTAAAAGAATTCACAGGGTTCCTTATTAGCAGGGCCGGCGTCCTGGAGTCTTTGTTTCGAAGCAGCACACGCGATGAGAAACCTGAAAAAATAAATAAAAAATTAGATAAAGTTCAAAGGTCTTTCGTTGCCTCTGCTTCGAACGCAAAGGCTACCAACTTACCTTCTAAAATTTCTTGCTTGTTATGTAAAGGCGATCACCGTATACATACATGTAGTAAATTTCTCGACATGAGTCCTGAAATGAGAAGCACTGAAATTTTCAAATTAAAGGTTTGTCCAAATTGCTTCCGAGGTGGTCATCGTTCATTTCAATGCCGCTTGTATCCGTGTAGTACGTGCGGACGAAAACATAATGTTTTGTTACATAGAAATTATGTAAATAACAATAAACCAGTAGCTAGTACCTTCCAGGCTAGTGAGTCACAAAATTGTGAAGATAAATTAAAGAACAACGCTTGTCCCGTGTCCTTATCTTCCTGTGCAGCAACGCAAGTCTTGTTGTCGACAGCATTGGTAGACATTGTGGATATGGAATCTAATCGATGCCATAGCGTACGAGCTTTACTTGATTGTGGAAGTCAATCCTCTTTTATTACTAAATCTTTACAACAAAGATTAGGACTTCCAACGCAAGAGTCCAAACCCGTTGACGTGACGGGGATAAATAATATTTCATTTACTGCGGTAAATAGATGTAAAATAAATATACAATCGACCAATAAAACAATTAAAAGGTCAGTGACTTGTTTCGTAATAGAACAAATTGCCAGCAACTTGCCTTCTGAACAGGTCGACATTTCATTATTTGATATTCCCAAAAATTTAAAATTAGCCGATCGCGATTTTTATCGTCCTTCTAAAGTAGATTTACTACTAGGAGCTGACGTTTTTTGGGAGCTTATCATTCAAGGTCAGGTTGTATTAGGAAAAAATAAACCACTATTACAAAACTCTCATTTCGGTTGGCTTGTTGTGGGTCCAACTCCAATATATAACACTAAACAATTATTGGACTCCACCCAAATTCATTGCAATTTTAGTCACGATATTAGGGTTCAACTAGAAAGGTTTTGGCAGTTGGAAGAGTTACCGCAAAAGGAGAAATGGAGCGAAGAGGAAGAAGCGTGCGAAGCTCATTTTATTGAAAATACCTACCAGTTACCTGACGGTAGATTTTGCGTGAGTTTGCCGTTGAAGGATGAACCTGAAAATCTAGGAGATTCCTTTCATATAGCCCTCAAAAGATTTAATTATTTAGAAAAAAGATTCGAGCGGCAACCTCACGTGAAAAGACAATATTGCGAATTTATTCAAGAATATGAAAATTTAGGTCACTTGTCGGAGATAGAAAAACCTGAGGTGGCTAATTATTTACCGCATCACCCTGTATTCAAAGAGAAAAGTTCAACAACCAAATGCCGTGTTGTTTTTGATGGTTCTAGCAAAACCACTTCAGGTCTTTCTTTGAATGACATTTTAATGGTTGGGCCCACTATACAGGATGACATTTTTTCAATTCTTGTCCGTTTTCGACAGCACCCTTATGTACTAGTCGGAGATATTGAGAAAATGTATAGGCAGATATTAATCGATAAAAAGGATCGGTATTTGCAAGTCATTCTATGGCGAGAGAATTGTACGGATCCCATACGGTATTTACAACTCAATACTGTCACGTACGGTACGTCGTCCGCTCCATTCTTGAGCATTAGATGCTTGTACGAAATTGCTAAACAGTGTAAAGATATTGAAATAAAAACAATAATCGAGCGCGATATGTTTGTCGATGACCTAGTGACCGGATGTGACAGTCCTGAGCATTTAAAATATATATTAGATTCCGTGTCGCAAGCCTTAAATAATGCAAAAATGCACCTAAGAAAAATAAAATCAAATTGTACTTATCTGTTCGATGATGTAAGTAACTTTAATAACCAGTCAAGTGTCGAGTTTAACAATAATTGCACAGCGTTAGGTATTCATTGGAATCCAGCGACTGATAAGCTATTGATAAATTGCTCAAAGGACTCAAATTGTGACCCTAGTATAAAATGCACCAAACGCACTATATTATCTACGACCGCGAGTATATTCGACCCGTTAGGTCTCTTAAGTTTATGTACAATAACATTAAAAATTATGTTACAAATGCTTTGGACTTTAAAAATTGATTGGGACGATGAAGTTCCCCCAAATTTAAAAAATAAGTGGTTTCAAATAGTGCAAGGTCTTGGTCCATTGTGCAATTTCGAAATTAATCGTTATATTTTATCCCCACACGCTGATGAATTGCAAGTTCATTGTTTTTCCGATGCATCTTTAAAAGCATTCTCGGCTTGTATTTACATTCGCTCGGTAGGCAACAATACTCAAAACAAATCAGTACAGCTGATCTGTGCTAAGGCTCGCGTCGCGCCGCTCAAGCCCACTACCGTGCCGCGCCTCGAGTTATGCGGTGCATTACTCGCCAGTCGTTTGTATGACAAGACAATTAAATCATTAAGGTGTAAATTTGATAAGGTTTATTTTTGGACTGATTCAAAAATTGTATTGGCGTGGATAGATATTTACAAGGTAAATAAGTGTAAGTTAAAAACTTTTGTTTCGCATAGAGTGTGTGAAATAACAGACTTGTCACGCGGCGCTGAGTGGAGGTATGTACCGTCTTCCCATAACCCAGCTGACTTGTCGTCGCGCGGGGTGTTACCCGACCAAGTAGCGTTAGCTGAGTTATGGTGGACCGGGCCGCAGTTCTTACAGTGTGACGAGTCTGATTGGCCTTCTCCTGATTTATCAGTTGATTCACAAATTGTTGTAGATATTCCTGAAATTAAGTTGACAACAAAGGTTTTCTCGTGTGTTAATTCGGATCCAAGCGTAATTCGAATTGAAAATTACTCCAGTTTTAATCGACTGAGAAGGACAGTCGCCTATATTTTTAGATTCTCTAATAACTGTCGAAAAAACACACCGAGACTTAGCGGGCCGTTAAGCGTGTCGGAGCTGCAATCAGCTGATATTCAGCTCGTAAAAATATCACAGTTGCAATCTTTTCCTAACGAAATTAATTCATTAATTAACCAGCTGACAATAGACAAAAAATCTAAAATATTATCCTTAGATCCTTTTCTTAATGAAAACCATATAATGCTCGTTGGCGGTCGATTATTGAATTCATCTTATAATTACGAGAAGCGGCATCCTATTATTTTAGACAGTAAGCATAGTTTAAGCAAATTAATAGTCGAAGATTTTCATAAACAATTAAAGCATGCCGGGCCGCAATTGCTTCACTCAAGTGTTCGTGAATTA
Source organism: Choristoneura fumiferana (assembly GCF_025370935.1). Taxonomy (NCBI): domain Eukaryota; kingdom Metazoa; phylum Arthropoda; class Insecta; order Lepidoptera; family Tortricidae; genus Choristoneura; species Choristoneura fumiferana. The sequence continues at coordinate 15,113 of NW_027413048.1, forward strand.
TATTGGATAATTGGTGGTAGGTTATTAGTAAGAAGGATTTATAAAAATTGCATTTTATGTAAACGCTTGAGAGGAGCAGTTGCGACTCAAATAATGGGGAACCTGCCGGCTCAACGCGTGACGCCAGGCTTCCCATTCGAAGTCGTAGGTATTGACTACGCCGGGCCATTTTACATTGTTAATAAAAAGGGTCGAGGTGCTCAACTCATTAAGGCTTTCTTGTGCATTATGTGTTGTTTTAAAACAGTTCATTTAGAATTGGCAACTGACTTGAGCACTCAATGTTTCATTTTAGCTTTAAGACGTTTTATTGCTAGGAGAGGTAAGCCTCGCGAAATCTTTTCCGACAACGGACGAAATTTCGTTGGAGCTAACAAAGAAATAGGTATGGTGATTAGTGACTCCTGCAACTCGGTGTCAGATACTTTCGCAAACGAAGGCATCCAATTCAGATTTTCACCTGCTTATTCGCCGAATTTTTCGGGTTTAGTCGAGGGAGCCGTAAAATCGGCTAAATATCATATTAAACGCATAGTTGGTAATTTGCATTTTACAAGTGAGGAGCTCGCTACAGTGTTTACGCAAGTTGAGGCTATTCTCAACTCGCGTCCTCTGTACCCTTTATCATCCGATCCTCACGACCTGTCCCCCTTGTCCCCAGGGCATTTCCTTATCGGAAGACCGATGACATCGCTACCAGCTCCAGACCTCAGCGAAGCTAATCGAAACCAATTGCATAGATTTGCAAAAATAGAGCAGGCTCGCCAGCAGTTTTGGTATCGATGGAGCCAAGAATATATAGCTGAGTTACAGCAGCGGACCAAATGGCGTGTACGGCAACCGCCACTCAAGCCAGGGCAGCTCGTGCTAATTAAGGAAACCCAGGGCCCCCCAATGACCTGGCCACTCGGGCGTATCGTCGAGTTACACACTGGTACAGACGGTCTTTGTCGAGTTGCCGACATTCGGACCAGCAAGGGCGTTTGCAGACGCGCCATCTCCAAGATCTGCCCTTTACTTGATGCCAGCAGCGACGAGCTTCAACACAATTCTTGAAAGCTTGGGCTTTCAAGGCGCGGGAGCATGTTACGGACACAGCAAGACACCGTGCTACACCGTGCTACACCGTGCTTCCATCCCGAGCTCGCCACACAGCGCCGCTCGCTCAGATGCATTTAAGAGCCCGGTCAAGCAACACCATTTAATAATCTTTTGTTATAAAATTTGTACGTAATAAAAGTATAAAAAATCATAAAATTAAGACGCCTAATTGAAGAGACCTTCGATCTACCACTATCCTGAACAGACGTAGACATAAACATAACTTTACTATCATTGCTATTTGTTAATTTGTGCTGAAAATAATGTTATTAAAAGAAGATATTATTTGTTAAGTTGCAATTATAAGTTAATTTGGCTAATCTGGCGGTACCAATTTAACATATTACTAGCCTTTTGTAATAATTTATTTGCATATCTTTTTTGTAGTAGTTATTGTGAAATACTTATAATAAATAAATGTTGAGTATATTTGGCCACACTTTTCATCTTATGTTTTTCCATGTCTGTCATTTTCAGGGTTCCGTTGTCAACAAGTTTCGCCATGTCTGTCCGTCTGTCTGTCGATTTTTTCGAAAACGCTTGTTGGGAAAATGTGCAAGACAAAAGCTGGTTTTCAATTGAATGAAAAACTTAAAAAACGGAAGTACTTACCTTACATTATTTTTATTATATTTGTACTCACTTTTAGGAAAGCCTATCTTAGGCTATTTTAGGAAGGAGAAATTGATCTGCTAATCCCCCTGGTCCCCACTTGCTCGTTTGCCATCCAGTTGAAAAAAAAAAAACCTAGAAAAGACGTAAAGCGGGGGTGATTTTTTTTCTCATCTAACCTTGTAGTGTGGGGTATCGTTGGATAGTTCTTTTAAAACCAATAGGGGTCGCTAAAACGATTTTTCGATTCAGTGATTTGTTTGCAAAATATTCAAGTTTATCGTGCAAATTTTCATTAAAATTGAGCGTCCCCCCCCCCTCTAAAATCTATACAAGTGGGTGGAAAATTTAAAAAATTCAGGATGGTAGTAAAAATATCAAACTAACAAGGAAAACTATAACGGTTAAGTTTTCTTGAGAATTATTAGTAGTTTAAGAGTAAATAGCACCCTATACAATACGAAATCCTTAGAAAAATATTACGTAATTACGAAACGTTGAATATTTCGCAAACATCACTGAATCGAAAAATCGTCTTAGCAAACCCGTAATGGTTTCAAAAGACCTATCCAACGATAATCCACAATATAGGGTTGGGTGAGAAAAAAAACACCCCCACTTTACGTCTATGGGAGGTACCCTAAGAAATTTAATTTTTTATTGTTTTATTGTACCATTTTGTCGGCATAGTTTACATATATATCCGTGCAAAATTCATCACAGACCAGCGAAGTAATTCAATGGTGTATGTGAAGTTTCCGATCCGCACTGGGCCCGCGTGGGAACTACTGCCCAAGCCGGCTAAGAGGATGCGTACCCAACAGGTCATATTATAGAGGCTGGGATGATTTAAGGAGGTTTTACGCAAGGGCTAACAAATTTTTAGATTTGATAGTACTGGCTAACCCAGGGTCAAGTAGTGTCAAAATGTATGGAACTATCACCCATAACCCAGGGTTAGTAGTTTTTAACCCTGATCGTGCAAGCAGCTTTAAAAGGTCGATTTGTTGCAATTTTCCAGACCGACAGTACCGGCGCCGGTTGAATGTCCGTCTTTGGAGAACGGCGACAGCTACACTCAGTCGGAGTTCCTGTCTCGGCTTGCGCACGAGTGCCGCTACGACCGCCTGCTACTGCCCACCTACCAGACCGGCGATGTCGTCTACGTACACGCCAGCGCCTACGTGTACTTCATCCAGCCGGCAGAAGCGCATGATTTGGTAATGATAAATTTTAGGCTAAGGAAGACGCTGCGGGTAGATAAGACACCTCTCCAAGTCTCCAACCTTCTCCTCCCCGTAGTTAGATCCAGCAGGGCTACTACGAAACTCGAAACTAAAAGTTCGTATCGTGCGGTCCCTCTGACATTTATACTAGTTAATACGAGAGCGAGAGGGACGGTACGATACGAACTTCGAGTTTCGAGTTTCGTAGTAGCCCTGCAGGGAGGCGGGGACGTGCAGCAGGGTTTTTAAAGGATAATTTCCACCAAACGGCTCGCATCGCTACGCATTGGTTAGGAACGAATTATGCAATCTTTAAACGTCTTTAAACGATATTAAATCATGGACACAGTATTTAAAGTCTATATTACCTACCAGCCAGCAGCTTGACCGCGGGCGTCTACGCGACACGCGCTCGTAGCCAAAAGTATACCTACTCCTGACGGTGGTTGTGAAGACAATTTTTCTACACAGTGGTTAGATTGCTAAATACCTATTGAACTTTAAAGTGCAATTTTTTGATAAAATCACCCCCCTTCCTCTAAAAGCTAAACTCTTGATTTGATAAATTTGAAAAAATTCATGATAGTAGTAAATATATATTTACAAGGAAAATTATTAAGTACGGCTGAGTTTTCTTGAGAATTATTAGAAGCTTAAGAGTAAATAGCAGCCTAACTTATAAAATATACCTACCTGGAAAATTCCGTTCAAAACACAAAATCCCTAGAAAATATGAATACTTATTTTTTTTGTTACGGCTACGAAATTCTATCCTGGGCGGGCTTGTTAGATCAATTTACCAGAATCGTTTTTTTTCCTAGTACTTAGCAAAATTTCTATTCGCATTATTTCCCAAATGCTTTTTATTCACTATGGTTTTTTACTAAAGTTTATTTTCACAGTAGCAGTTTTTTTTTATAGCTGAATCGACCAAACAAACAGTGTGGACGGCTTCTATGTGTTTTTAGCCCTTCGGGCCGATGCAAACTTTACATAACCTAAAACCAACTTATATGTATATCTGAGTCGATTAAAATAAGGGAAAAACGCGATTTTGAAAATAAGCTTCAGTTAAAAACCATAAAAAATGCGAATGGAAATTTTGATACTATTTAAGTTAGGAAATAACGATTATGGTAAATTGATCTAACAAGCCCCTGGGAGTGTCCAACACGCTCTTGGCCAGTTATTTTTTTTTTTGGTGAAAATGATTATTATGAGTTCGGAGAGCCTTGAAAATTGTGCCATCAAAAAATATAAACAAACAGGCAAACCAAATCCACGCGGACGAAGCATTAGTAGGTACAATTTAAGTACGTATCACAGTATTTGATCTCATTTCTTAGATCTAGTAGGTTCTGAAGATTAATGGCACTTCCTTATTTTTTGTCCAATATAATAGTTAATATTTATTTATATATTTACTTATGTAAATTGTATTACGTTTCAGAATTTCAAATTGCACTACCTTCTGCAATTAAGATGGACAGACGCGCGGCTAGCCTACGCTCTATATTCGCCAGAGCGCACCAAAATCATCGGCGAAAACGACCTGCGCCAGCGTATATGGGTCCCTCACTTATACATGTCCAACGAGCAGTCGTCCAGTCTCATGGGTACAGACAGCAAGGACGTTCTGATCTCCATTGCACCCGATGGAGAAGTACTCTTCAGCCGACGCATGCAAGCCGTGCTCTACTGCTGGATGAATCTTCAGAAATTTCCATTCGACGATCAAACTTGTTCAATGAATCTCGAAAGTTGTAAGTACAAAGCCTTTGTTCCTTGAACGCGAGATAATTATTATTATTGATTTGCGAGATTATTTTAAATCATATCATGGCCATTCGATTCATTTCAGGGAAATACAATGCATCAAATTTACGTATCATGTGGGAGAGAGACAATCCAGTGCATCTGTCTTCCGAATTACATCTCACGGAATATTCGTTGATTGACTTCTGGACCAACGAGTCGGTGGTGCGCGGCGATATCGTGAACATGCGGCTCGGGGGAGGTAGATGTAATGTCGTCATTATATATGTTGTGTTGTTTGCTTCTAGACGTCAATGTTATTTCTGAACTGGAAAAAATCTAATGTTCACATTCTAATTATACTTTGCAGCGGGAAACTACAGTGCCTTAAAATTCACATTTAAACTTGGCCGAGAAGTGGGCTACTATTTGATGGATTACTTCATTCCATCCATGATGATCGTGGCAATGTCTTGGGTGACTTTCTGGCTACAGGCAGACGCTTCGGCTCCAAGAATCACATTAGGTAAAAATAAACACGTACATCGTTATAAAAGAAATAGTATAAAACCGTTGTCATATTACCGACTTTGACTTGCTAAATAGTCTAAATACTCCAAATGAGCAATTCTTCAATAGGTACAATGATATTAATTTCTGGGCAACTGTTAAAAAAAATTGGTTTCGATTACGTACTACATACCATGATATTTTTTTAGTAAGTACAACCTATACAGGTTTGATCCAGTGTAATTAAAACGAAGACAAATCAGAAAAACCTGGTCGGATGTCTAAAAGGGTTATATTGTTTTCAGGTACAAGCACGATGTTGTCATTCATCACCCTAGCATCATCACAAGCAAAAACTCTACCAAAAGTGTCGTACATCAAGGCCAGCGAGATATGGTTCCTGGGTTGCATTGGTTTTATTTTCTCTGCACTAGTTGAGTTTGCGTTTGTCAACACTATTTGGAGAAGAAAGTAAGTTATACCTTAACGTCATAGTGACATCGCTTTAATTAACAAGGAAAATCTTAATGACTTTTCCTTTGAAAAGGTTCCATGGTGGCTAATAAATTAAAGTCATTGACCGTACCTATGCAATTACAATATCACTTTTTTACGTTATACGAGTACGAGTAAGTGTCCATAAAGACTAAGCGCGAGTTTTTTATCATCTCTACCAAAACGTTCCTCCGATACCACAACTAGGTACTGCTAAAATTACTTCTTGTGGTTATAATACACCAGGGCTACTACGAAATTCGAAACTCGAAGTTCGTATCGTGCCGTTCCTCTCGCTCTCGTTTTATATAGTATAAGTGTCAGAGGGACCGCAAGACACGAACTTCGAGTTTCGAGTTTCGTAGTAGCCCTCGTGTGACTTCAAATTGGTAATAAAAAACACTTGATTGTGACTCAGTTAACGATAAATAGTATACACTAAATTAACCCTGTTGTTAAAATTAGCTGTATTGTATTATGTATGATAGCGAGAGACTATGTATATCAGTCATTTATTAAAAATGTACCCATAATTTTTCAGGAAAGTGGTGAGTCTGAAGAAGGTGAATAGTAAATACATCCTGAAGAGTACCCTGACGCCGCGGCTGGCGCGCAAAGAGCTGCAGAAGGAGCTGCAGGAATCGGCGCCGCAGCTCACCAAGTCGCGGTCGTGCTCGTCGCTGCAGCGGGAGACCAGCACAGACCCTGCTGGCCCAGGGTATAACAACTACCTCACCGTCCATGTAAGTTGACTACGCAAGTGTTGCGCTATGATTACCTACAGAGTACTCGTAATACAGACAGATGCGTATTTAAAGATTTGGTGCCCCGGGCTAGTTAGCTTTGCAGCCCCACCTGCCCCACTGCCCCATTAAGTGACGATAAAGTATTTCATTTAAGAAAATATAAAAAATACAACCGAATTGATAATTTTTAGGGTTCCGTAGTCAACTAGGAACCCTTATAGTTTCGCCATGTCTGTCCGTCTGTCTGTCTGTCCGCGGGTAAGCTCAGAGACCGTTAGTACTAGAAAGCTGTAATTTGACATGAATATACATATCAGTCACGCCGACAAAGTGGTACAATAAAAAAAGTAAAAAAAAATCATAAGACGTAAAAAGTGGAGTGTTTTTTTTCTCGACTAACCCTATATTGTGGGGTATCGTTGGATAGGTCTTTTAAAACCATTGGGGGTTGCTAAGATATTTTTTCTATTCAGTGATCTGTTTGCGAAATATTCAACTTTAAAGTGCAAATTTTCATTGAAATCGAGCGTCCCTTCCCTCTAAAATCTAAACTGTTGGGTGGAAAAATTTGAAAAAAATCAGAATGTAGTAAATATATCAAATTTACAAGGAAAATTATAGCGGCTAAGATTGCTTGAGAATTATTAGTAGTTTAAGAGTAAATAGCAGCCTAAGGTATAAAATATACCTAAACTTGGAAGATTCAGTACACAATACGAAATCCTTAGAAAAATATTATTAGTTTTTTTCGTAATGGCTACGGAACCCTATCCTGGGCGTGTACGACACGCTCTTGGCCGGTTTTCTTTTAATCATACCTACAATAAGTGGCTTCGCCGAACCTCGCAGCCTGCCGCCCTGTGCAATGGCCCCCTTGGCCCTAGAGTAATACGCCCCTCCTGGAGTAAAACGGTGGTAGCAATACGAACGAACCGTTTTTTAATAAACGTGTGAATAACCTTAATCTCCCATGTTCGCGGCAACTGATTTTCAAAAGACATTATTTCTTACGTTAAAAGTGTTGCAAAGATATAGTTTTAATGATTTTCCTGACGAAGGTATTCGCTGATATACACCTACTCATAGTCTGGCAAAAAAGAGTAGAAATTAAAAAGTGGCAACACTGTAGTGTCCTCGCTTTTTTTTGCTCCCTGGTTTGAAAGGGATGTTGCCACTTTTTAATTTCTTCTCTTTTTTGCCAGACTATATATACCTACCTATATAAACTCAACCAGCCTTAGGGGCATCCTACCCAATTGCATTCTACGCGATACTCGTAAATGTAGGCTTAAAGTGAGTTTTAAGCTTTTTTTTTACTCAATAAAGTAAGTATAATAATTGAATGAAGGATATGGTTATTGACGACGCGTGAATTATTAATACCTACATTGACCCTGCACAAAGCATTGCAATTACCTGGTTGCATGTAAATGAGCCTTACACGTTGAGTAAAGTAACATATAATAAGGTTGTTCCGCCTGTGCAGAAATAAATAGTTCTCTTCAAACTGTGTAAAAATCACTTTTCCTTACTTGGGTGATCTCTCTATAACCTTAGCTTTGGAATAGTACCTAACCTAGTTTACGTTAATAGTAGATACTTATTTAACTAGTTTAACAGTGAAAAGGCCACACACTCAACAAGTGACTTTCGTCTTTTGTTATGCCTAAATAAACTCCTTGTGAATGATAATCACTGATCATGTTTTTGTTCCTTAACGCATCATTGGTTTAAAGCCTCAAGGTAAAGTAAATTCAATCAGTTTCGTAGGTTTACTAGACGCTAGAAAATTCGAGTTGCGTAACAGTGGATAATTACACCGTATTTTGGTTTGTTAAAAAATAGCTTTTCCTATAACTTACTGTCAACAATTATTTCTCCTAATTGCTCGGCTTCAAGTTCAAGGTGTAAGTTACTTGATGTTTTAACTGCTCTCCCAATTACTTAATTAGCTTTGCTAATTGCACCGTGGATTTGGATATCGGAAAAAATTAATTGCTCCAATTTCAATTAAAAAGTTAACAATTTGGTTACTGAATGTCTTTTTAGGGTTCCATACCTCAGTTATAAAATGGAACCCTTATAGGATTTGGTTGTCCATCCGTCTGTTTTTCACAGTCCTTTTTTTAAAGGTAAGCGCTACAAGGGCCACTTTATTATAGCACAACCAGTAAATTTCTTTTCGGTACAGCCAGTATAACCAACGTAAAATTACCCTAGGCTGCGTACATTAGGTTTAACACTCGATATTTATTTACACGGTTATTTACATACAAATTTGTACGGTGCGTGAGTCGGACTCCCACTTGGCCGGTTGTATTTAAATTTTAATTGAGAATGTTTCTTTGTTTGTTTATACGCTTTATTGTGCAAAAAGGAATACAACAATGTTACAAAAAAAGTACAAAGGCGTTTAATTTATGAGCCTAAGTACTTATTGAAATTAAAAAGTTACTTAAATGAATAAATCCGGCCAGGAGCGTATCGGATACGCCTAAAATAGGGTTCCGTAGCCATTACGAAAAAATCAAGTAATATTTTTCTAAGGATTTCGTATTTATTTTTTATGGAAACTTCCAAGTTTAGAAAGGTTTATTTTACATTTATACCTTAGGCAGCTATTTACTAATAAACTAGGTACTACTAATAATTCTCAAGCCAACTTAGCCATTATAGTTTTCCTTGTAAATATGATATACTTACTACAACACACCCATCAGTTTAGCTTTTAAGGGGGGAGGACGCTATGAAAATTTATACTTTAAAGTTGAATATTTCGCAAAAAGATTACTGAATCGAAAAGTCGTCTCCACAACCTCGAAACGATTTTAAAAGATATATTCAACGATATCCCACACCATAGGGTTACGCGAGAAAAAAAATCACCCCCACTTTACGTCTATGGCTCTTTACGTCTATTATTATTTTACCACTTTGTCGGCATATTTACTACATATATCCGTGCAAAGTTACAGCTTTCTAGCACTGTTAGTCTCTGAGCAAAGCCGCGGACGGACAGACGGACAGACAGACAGACAGACATGGCGAAACTATAAGAGTTCCGTTTTTGCCATTTTGACTACTTGAAACCTTACAATGTTTTTAAACTTTTATTGTCGAGACGCGAGTGAGAGTATATTTTTAAGACTAGCAGCAAATATACATGCTGTTGAATTATTCCGAAATAATGATGTGCCCGAGTTTAAAGTAAGTCTAATCCAATGACTAATGAGAGCAAAATGGTATCTTCCAGAGTTTCCCATCCGCGCTGAACCTGCCTACGATCACAACGCAGAGCTACGACGAGTTGGTGGGCGGAGGTGGCGGCCAGGCCGGCAGCGAGGGCTCCGACGAGCCCCCGAAGCACCACACCTGGACCACCATGACGCCGCAAGAGATCGCCACCTGGATAGACAAACGCTCCCGAGTCATGTTCCCCCTCCTGTTTTTGCTCTTCAACATCATTTATTGGACGTTCGTCTACTGCCTTTGAGTTTTTGAAGGTCTGTACCTATGTACTGCACTGTCTAAACCCGTCAGATAACCAGTATTATTTATATAGTAATGGAACTGCCATGCAACCATGAAAGCAGACTTTTAATGACGCGTTTATAAAAGTCAAATAATTAATACAAATAATCTTTATCCGAGGCGAAAAAAAGTTTCATCACTGTAAATAAATATAGGCCTCCGAATAGAACTCCAGTTGCGTCGGATGGAAGCGGCCTGCATCCACCGTGAACCCGCGGCTTTACCGTATTCATAAGTTGGTGCAAATCCTACGCTGCGATTGCTATTATGTCCAGTAGTGGTCGCCCTACGCCTGATATGATGATGATGAAATAAATACCTATATCCATCCGCATTTTGTAAAAAAAAGAAATTCGTCCAGTATTTCGCTATTATTAAGTATAAGCTGCGAATTAAGCGCGACTAACCAGTGTAGGTAGATTACGAATCCAGTGAGAGGACATATAAATAATAATTTAGAGGAGAGCGTTTTAATGTATACAGCACTGGTGCTGGTGAGTTTACTTGTTCTTAGCCAGGTGACTTTCTACTTACAAGTATGATAACGCGCTCGCAAGGAGAAATTTATTGTAATTTTTTATAGCACATAAGATTGACTAGCTGGACGCTGTTTTGCAATAGTGTGTTAACCCTGATTAATTCTGCAATACAATGTCAACCCTTAGAAAATAATTTTAACAGTTGACATTGTATTGCAAAATGACAGTGAGTTGACTCAGTATTGCAAAACAGCGTCCCTAATAAATGTCGCGCGGTCGAATAGAACAAATTTGTCAAACTTACGTGTCTAGAAATTGAAACGCTCCAATAATTTGCCACTTTCCTAGGCACACTTATTTTTTTTATTTAATTGAGACATAATGATGCCAATTAAGTATATCAATTTGACTTGGTACATAATACAAACCAAATAAAAAAATAAAAATCCCCAAATAAATAAAAGCCTTAAATTATCGTCTTGTTTTCTTGCTTTGAAATACATCCAATATGAAAATGTTCAGTATTTAATGAACAATTTATATTCTCGAATGCATACTAGGTAATATATAATATCATATAAGTACCTAATATGAAGTTAGTAATAATTGTTTTTTTTTAATTTATTGACGTTCATTTGAAACCATACTGAGTCTCAATTTATAGGTAGGTATAAAAAAATAGGCACAAAAAATAACATGAAGAATATGTTTAATGGAATTGAATAGTTTACTGTCATGATTGTAAAAAATACTTACTTAATCGAAAAATATATGATAAAGCGGCCATAATAACGTTTACCCAAAGACTTTAGTTCCTTTCTTAAAATTCAGTACCTTGCCCAGTAGGTTGTATATTTTAAGTTTATCTAACAATTAAGAGTATGACCATCTTGCAGCAAAAAAATCATCTAATTATACTTTTACCCTTATTTGAAGCTGAGTTTAGACTTGCAAGAAAAATCGTGCATTACATTGCGGCGCTCGATTGTTCACTACAAGCTCGTTGGCTTTACGGCCTCGCAATGTACCTAATGCAACTTGCACGATTTTTCTTGCAAGTCTAAACTCGGCTTAAGTGTTGCAAAATATGAAAGTGGATCTGTCAAACTAAAAACAGGTTTAAACCAGTTTTTAGGATTCCGTAGTCCTACAAGTTTCCAAGTTACAAATTAACGAGTAATAGTCAATAAATTAATGGTGAATTTTCTGGCACGGAGTATAGAAGTAAGTACGGACTACGGAACCCTACACCGCGCGTGGCTCGAGACGCACTTAGCCGGTTTTTTCGCTGCTATTGGCTCTAAATGAAATTAAATTTTATTATGGACCAAAAAGTGGTCATTTTTAAGTTTTACTTAAAACATATTAAT
>NW_027413049.1:0-15714 GCF_025370935.1 Choristoneura fumiferana
AATCATCCCATGACCTTCTCAGGGTATTTAAGAAAATAATTTACTACCACGTTTTTTTGTCCAAAAATCTACCCAATAGGGCATATCAGGCAAAGCTCTGCGCAGGGGGCGACACTAGCACGAATCGTAAAGAAATCACCATGACAACGTCAGTTCTCTTTATATTTTGTCGCCATGACGGACCATGACCAAAGAGTTATTTATAGAAATCATGACATATTTATGACTAGCAAAATAATGATATTACATCGATAGTAGCGATAGAGCTATATTTCCAAAAATTATTGCAGGTGGTAGGACCTTGTGCAAGGTCCGCCCGGATTGCTACCACCATCTTGCTCGCTAATCCTGCCGTGAAGCAGCAGTGCTTGCACTGTTGTGTTTCGGCGTGGAGAGTAAGACAGCCGGTGAAATTACTGGCACGTGAGGTATCCCATCTTAGGCCTCTAGGTTGGCAACGCGTCTGCAATACCCCCGGTGTTGCAGATGTTTGTGGGCGGTGGTGATCTCTTACCATCAGGAGACCCACTTGCTCGTTTGCCATCCAGTCGAATAAAAAAAAAAAATTGAAATAATATTATTATGATATTACGGCATCCTACTGACATTTAAGATTCTCAAGAAACATAAACCATAAACATAAAAAAATAAAATTACAGTAATATTCCCTATTCACATTTGTCCGATTTTTGAAGTCCAATAAAACTAGCCACATTTACCCCAAACATTTCGGCGAACATCAGCACTTTGCCAAAAACTATTGACACCTAACATTTAAATTCCTCATGTCCTCGGGAACGGTCGGGTCGTCTCGGCCCTTATTCGGCTCACGTTCAGGACAGCCGAAAAATATACTCGGTCCTACCCCTGAATGCTAAATGGCAACCTTGGGTACTCAAGTTTTTGAGTTTAACTTATTGCTGTCAATTACTTTTGCTGGTTTGTAAGGAAATTTTATCTTGTTTTTAACCCCTGGCGCATTAGGGGTATTAAGTTTGACGCCAAAGTCAAATGTGATTTAGAGTTAACATAGGATAAGATGTTTGTGAACTAACACTTATTGGACACAGTCTGAATTAAATGCTTTTAAATTTGAATGGCTATCTGTGGCTTCGTAGCAGATGGACTGATTTCGATGTGTTTATTTTTTACGTGAAAGCGAGATTTCTTGCGATGGTTCTTAGCTATTATTAATTACAATCGTTTTACCGATTTTGGAGACATTTTTAAGTTTGTTAGGTTAGTTTTCTTCCGGTTTAAGTGTCGTAGCAGTGTACCTTAGGGTATTTTACCCTAAATTTAGGGTATTTTTACAAGTTTAGGGTATTTTTAGGGTAAAAAAAATATTTAGAGTATTTTTTAGGGTAAAGTTTTCGAATGAAATGTACGATTTCAAGAAAAAAAATACTGCAGATGACATAGAAGCCAAGACTATTATGGGTGCATTCCAAGAATGTTTCGAAACGGTGTAGTAGTTTAGCTATTAGTTTATCAATAAATTGCATTTATTTGCTGCTTTTAATAAAAAAAAAATAGGTTTAAACAAATTAAAGTGCCTAATTTAGGGTAATTTCGCGTAGCGTTAGGGTAAAAAAATATCTGAGGTGGCAACACTGTGTCATAGTGGTCGGTTGAAGTCGTATAGCCTAGCTAGTGGTATCTAATACAGAGGGTTCGGGCTCTCTAATTAACCTCTGAATTTTTTTCGGAGTTTGTGTGCGAATTCGTATTTGACCCTGGATGGGCTTTCTGTTGAAGGAAAACATTGTGAACTGCGAGGAAATTCAATGATGATGAAGTTCTCAACCCGCAATTAGCCTGCGTTGGAACTACATCCCGATGCCTCATATTTTGAGAAGAAGCCTGTGCCTGGCAGTGCAATACGCCTACATCAGAATTATTATAATATTAAACAAATTTATTTCTCATACAGTAGTTCTGTAAATATCATAAATGACAATGTTATAAACAATCATGCTTTAAAATCTTTTCTTCAAGATCAAGATAAGTGGCCCGAATTGTTCAACAAAATAGTCTATGTAGTTCAGAATTTTTGCATTAGATCGTTCTGCCAATAACCTGAGATAAGTTCCTGATGTTTAGGATTTATGGAAAGGGTCAAAACTGGCTGGGCGTTGTCAAGCCGCAGCAAAGGCACTTGTCCCACCGCCGACGATGAGCGAGAAGCGAGTAGAGCGAGTAACTAGAAACGAGTGGGTGAGCAGCGAGAAGCGAGTGTAGTTTTGTCGCTGGCTGTAAGCGAGTGTTCGAGTGCGACGGGCGATTACTCGCTCCACTCGACTCGCTCGTGCGGGGCGGCCGCCAAGCTGACATCGCTGAGCGAGTATCTATAGCTCAGCGAGTTTTATAGCTCTTGTCGCTGCGACAAAAGATGTAAGAGCGAGTTCTCGCCGACAGTGTGATCAGCCAGCGATCAACTATTAAGCTATGTGTCTCTTTTACTCACACAGGATCAAATATCTTTTGTTCATTTCTTGAGCGAGAAAATAGTCGATAGCCAATCGTTTCCTCGCTGGCGGTGAGACAACTGCCTTAAACTCTTACAAGTATTCTTATATGCAATAGTGTGTTAACCCTGATTAATTCAGCAATACAATGTCAACCCTTAGAAAAGAATTTGAACAGTTGACATCGTATTGCAAAATGACAGTGAGGTGACTTAGTGACTTAGTATTGTAAAACAACGTCGTATTAGCCAAATATGTTAAGAGAATGTTCAAGAACTCTAAACCATTTCTTGAACACAACGAGCCTAGGGCTGCCGCCTTATTGATGTATTAAGGTATGAACTATTTCACCTTATTCTATGTATAACAAAAAGACGACAAATTGATACATCTTTCTAGTAATTTTCCGCTCCAGAATTTTCTATAATTTATCATAAAATTATTAAACACGTAGCACCATTAATAACCGAGTGCGTCGCTGCAGTGGACTCTAATAAATCTGTGTCCGTGAACCCAGCGGGCTCCTTCCTGAACTAAGCCTGAATTTAGTGAGTGCTATATTATGCTAGGTTTCAGTGGCATTGTGCTACAAGATGTGCGCTGGGAAGTGGATATGTGTGGTTAAATTTTATAGTACTGTTTATACTCTATCTTTGTTAGGGCTGAAATGTGTGGCATAATAATGTATTTATACGATTTTCGAATAAACAGTTGTTCTTGATTTTTAGTAAGTAATATTCAGTGCTTGAATGCGTACTTAAAAGTAGAAGTAGGATCACAGCAGTGTGAAGACAAAGATGCACACAAATTGAAACTGAAATAAGCCTGAGTTACGGTTACATTTTTTGGTTATTGCAAGTTTGTTACCGCGGCTTTCCTACCTCAAGTGCACTTTTACGATACCTACTTAAGTTATGCGTCTGTCAAATACTAAATTCTTTGATAGTTTTGGTTTTGCAATATGTTTGTCAGTCATTCAATCTATCATAGTACTCTTTGAATTTGAATAAAAACATAATTTACCACTTCAGTAACATTTTCAAAAATGAAAACTGTATAACTCGAAAAACTTAAGTTTCCCTTTTTAACTGCCGCGCCCGAAGCTGTCTTAGATTAAACATTCAAGTGTCCCACTGGACTAACGCACACGTCGCCCATTCGTTACTCAAGCCCGCTAGGCTAACGCACACGGCCTTCAAGCGTTACGTTATTATAATTAGTAACTAATTAGCTAGCTATTGGATACCTTTTTGTAGTGAAATTGAGATCGTATGAAATTGCGTCGCTGTAATTATATTTAGCTCAGTTTCTTGTATTCGGTTCGTTAATTATTATTGTGATTATATTTCTAAGAACTCAATGGAAGCTTTGTAATGGTTAAATTAATATTTTTAACCGGCTTCAAAAGAAGGTTTTCAATTCTGTTGTATTGTTTTTATATTTTATATACACCACCACATTAGAACAGATTTAGATTTTTTTATTTGTGAGCACATGCTCAAAATGGGAAATAGGTAACCAAAATAAAGAATTCTAGGAAATTCTTTGTTGTAGTTTTATTGTTAAAATTTTACTAACATTTTTCTTACAAGGTTGGGTAACCGTCCGACTCCGATTTGATTTATTTTGATTTATGTTATAGAGTAGTCTAAAATAACGGACACGTATTTTTTTGTAGCTGCCCAAACTCAACCTGTTTGGAGAAAATGTCCTTCAAAGTACTGAAAATTGACAGATATCTGTAATGCCGTCTCTGTTTGTTTTGTTCGAATAGACGGGGACGGCATCACACTTATCTGTCAAAGAAAATTTATCAATGAATAGTAAAAGAGGCCGTGAGTGTTTTCAATTTCACCTTTATAATATCATTAAAACTTTAGCGATCAAAGCATTATCTTTTCGCAAACTGGCAACTTATTAGGCAATTTTTAGTATTCAGTGTAATCTCTCTCTCTTCTCAGCCGTTTACTCTTGGCAGAGCAGGTATTCAGTGTTTAATACAAAGCCTTAAAGGCTGAGATAGGCTTTGAACCTCCAGGCTGAATACCGATCATAATTAGGGTTTAAATTAAAGTATGTAGTTCAAATAACGACCTGAAAGCAAGGGCTGAGTAATGTGGCCTAAAATGCCGAGGTCTCTTGTGTGATTGTAACGAAAGCATGGAAAATTAAAGTTCAGATAATTTTCATTACATTTTCATCATTTTTGCCTGCAGATGTATGTCTCGCCATCAAACGTAGCAGTTTGGCGGAATATATAATGTGTAGTACCTAAGTTTAGACGACTAGATGGCCTAGTGGTTAGAGAACCTGACTAGGAAGCTTGAGGTCCCGGGTTCGATTCCCGTGTCGGGGCAGATATTTGTATGAAAAATACGAATGTTTGTTCTCGGGTCTTAGGTGTTTACTATGTATTTAAGTATGTATCTATCTAATAATTATATTTATCCGTTGCTTAGTACCCATAACACAAGCTTTGCTAAGCTTACTTTAGGACTAGGTCAATTGGTGTGAATTGTCCCGTGATATTTATTTATTTATTTTTATTTATTTATTTATTTAAGTTGTAATTTGAATATATAAAAAAGAAGTTTCACTACCGTACTTCGCGCAGGCGTCAGTCATTTCATCCTCACCACCTTGATGATTGGCAATCTAGCACCGTCCGCTTTAAGCGAAACTTTTTTCCACGCACGACTAAAGTATGGAACCAGCTTCCTGGGACAGTGTTTCCGGAGCGGTACAACTTAGGGATCTTTAAAAAACGAGCCTATCAGTCTCTCAAAGGGCCGGCAACGCACCTGTGATACCCCTCGTGTTGACAGGTGTCCATGGGCGGCGATAATTGCCCCTCATGCTCGCTTTCCCCCCTCTTATATAAAAAAAATCCCCGTTCATAGGCATCCTCTCAGAATAATACTTCGGGCGTAGTTCCGACGCGGGCCCAATGCAAATTGGGAACTTCACACACACCATTGGATTGCTTTGCACACGAATAGAATTCCTTCACCGTAAAGATTGATTTTCAAATGTAACCGTACAAGCTGGGGGTGATTTTCAAATGATATTATTATTTATTATTTATTTATTTACACAGATGAACATCGAATTTCGGCTGACAGTTTACATAACTGGAGATTTAACGGATGATTTTGCATTGGTTTATCGTTAAAGTAACTTAATGCAACTCACGCTGAAGACATGTTTATGTATGCGAAGCTAACCAATAAATCCAACAACCTGACATTATCCAAGCAAAGCATGCCCCCTTTGGCACACTGGCTCCGACCTGTCAGTTGCAAGTTTGGCGGATTTTAGCCATTTCCCGGGGGAATTCCCCCGAAAACACCTGCATTGAAACTTTAATACGTCGAGTTATGACTTTGTAAGGGGTTCTGCGGGAAATCATCGAATGTTCCTAGCGCTTCAAGGGCGTTGCAGAATATCTTATCCCATGAGATTATAAGAAATTCGTACTTGGGTCAATCCAATTTTTAGTGTAGTTGGTTTCCATGGTAACGTCTCCAGGGTCACTTTTAAAAGTATAATTTTATGGGGTACAAATCCACTAAAAGTTAGGAGTTTTGGCAATTCCTTCGTGGTTTATCTCCCTAGCATGCCGTAGTAGATTGCAAATATTTTAACAAGATTTTATTTAGTTTCACCTGTCTGTCTGTAATCAAATCTTGCAAGTTAAATTCGACCAACTTCCAGTAGTTGGATTGACTTGAAATTTGGTATACTTATGTAAATTGCGTGACAATACAATAATCTGGTAGTGACATCCTGGTAGTCCGGCCAGGATCGTCTCCACAGGACGGAACTCTTCAACGGTTAATGGCATCGACTTGAAATTTGGTATGCAAATGTAGTTTGGGTGACAATACAAGTACAGTCAGCAAAAAAAGCTTGTATTAAAAATGATTTTTTTACCAAAAACTTATTCGTAGTGTAACTCTGGATGTCTCCTGAGTCCTGTAGGACAGAATAACAACACAAAAAAGTTGATTGACACACTTATCCCTTATCTACATCGATTGAATCTGAAATAAGGTACGAAGAAGAACGAGGCCATCATGTCATCAACATAGCCAAGCGAATTAGCTCGTTGAAATGGCAATATAGTATGGAGAACGGATTGTCGTTGGGGCTGAAAAATTCTCAAATGGAGGCTGTGGTTCGGCAAGCGCAGCGTAGGACGTCCACCAACGAGATGAACAGAGTACAGAGATGACCTGGCTAAGGCCGCGGTTTCACGGTGGATGCAGGTCGCTTCTCTTCCAACCGTAGCAACTGGAGGTAGGTACAGTCACCAGCACCAATATCTGACACAGCAAAGCGTGCATAAATATCTGATACGACTCTATCTAGTGCTGGTAGGACGTGTCAGATTATTTTGCACGCCCCGCTGTGGCAGATAGG
Organism: Choristoneura fumiferana; assembly: GCF_025370935.1. NCBI lineage: Eukaryota > Metazoa > Arthropoda > Insecta > Lepidoptera > Tortricidae > Choristoneura > Choristoneura fumiferana. The sequence goes on from NW_027413049.1 coordinate 6,891, forward strand.
TATTAATGGTGTTTAATCCGTCGGGTTAGTTAGATTATCAAAACATACCGAGTGTGGCCTGTAATATGAGGAAATAATTAAAACATAGATCATACTCCTGGAACTGAACAACATTAGTTCAGCGACTTTTAAAAATAACTAGATTTTTTTTAAATTTTATTACACTAAAGTTCGAAGAAGCAATGTAAAGCAAAATGCTTGATGTTCGTAGCGTGACCCCAGTTGTGTTCTAGGATGGCGTACATTGATAGCGGTATTTAATTTGTATGAAAAAAGGAAAATTCAAAGACTCCATTAGTTTACAAGTCACTGAACAAGTTCGTATCGTACCGTCCCTCTCGCTCTCGTATTAAATAGTATAAGTGTCAGAGGGACCGCACGACATGAACTTCGATTTACAAGTTTCGTAGTAGCCCTGCAGGCCACACCCGGTATTAGACACGTTTTATAATTAAAAAAATACTGTCAATAATTTTATTTCATTTTTTTTTACTCAATTATGGTAAAATTATAACTTGCAATATCAGACCAATACTGCAAGCAAGATAAATAAAAAGCTTGTGAAACCCGTCCACAGCTGTCTTAACAACTTTTCACAAATTCCTTAACCTATAAACTGGATTCCACACTAACATACAGAAATGATCCAGAAAGGCTGACAATCCAATTTCATCTCCGATTCTCAAGGGTCGCCTCGACAGATGAAATCCTTTGGATTCCTCACAGATGCTATATCTACGCGTATATTTTCGAAGCTCTTACGTGAACGGGTGTGGTCGAAGATTTTGAAATAATAAAGTTTTATAATCTACCTGAGTCCTAATTTTTTTAACAGATGCAGTACAGTCAACTACAAAGATATCTATCTAAACGGCCAGTTACAATAATTAAGTAGTCACGAACTTTAATGTTACGTCAATAAAGTCGTCTATATATAAATGTATATATTTGTAACTTAGACCGTAGCGGTCCCTTTGTCGTCGACTGTACTTAAAACCTAGACGTGGGTCATCATGTGGCATTTTTTCTAGTGAATAATTGAACTTGGACTTATCTTAACCACAGAATAACTAATAGTACCTACTCCTTAACATAGACTGCTGCGGTGAAGGAAAACATCGTGAGGAAACCTGCACAAACCTGCGAAGCAATTCAATGGTGCGTGTGAAGTTCCCAATCCACACTGGGCCGCGTGGGAACTATGGCCCAAGCCCTCTTGTTCTGAGAGGAGGCCTGTGCCCAGCAGTGGGACGGGGACGTATATAGGCTGGGATGATGGATGATGATGTACGTTTATTGAGAGTTCTTTGTACCTATTGCATACAACTTGTTAGGAACGTCTACAAACACAAATGACACAATACGTCTAATGCGATCCGGTTCGAACCGGTTCGAGCTGGTTCAAGAGTCTCCGGAGAATATCGACGAATGCCGATGCATTACGAGAGCCCCGAGTGCCCGGATATGTTAAGTTTGCTTGCAAGTAGAGATAGCGGTGTAATTGGAGCGGTTAGAGGAGTTTTATGAAGTGGGTTCAATTTCGCGAACGATTTAGTCATTAGCAGGTAGAGGATACATTTGTATTCTAAATTATCAATCCTAACAATGTTATAAAAGTATGTGAGTGCGTGCGTGTGTGTTCCTTCACGTTAAGACGGCTAGATGTATTTAAATAAAATTTGGTATGTACAGTCAACGTCATTAATAAGTGATCACTTTAACGTCATGTTTGAAACGCCATACGAAATTGCGTAATAAATGAAAACGCCAAGGTACAGAAGTGATCACTTATTTATGACGTTGACTGTACATGGAAAGACCATTTTCCTTCTCGACCCACTGGTGGAACAAGTCGGTGGTACTACGAGAAATAAGAGATATTGTCTCGGCTAAAGTGTCAGACCTCGTACCTAACTCCATCAGATCAAATTTTACGGCACTTTAGCCAAATTTTATAGGGTTCATTTTTGCTTTTTATAATAGGTAAATACAAATATTAAAATTATTAGAAACGATATTCCGAATAATTTACGTCAAAATTTTATTAAATTACGGAACTCAAACCTTAGATTCATTTGCGTTTGAAACGGAACAAGAGACATCTTGTACCGCTTCGTTCACAAATATATGAATAAATAAATAAATAAACACAAAATTAAATAACTACTGCAAAGTTCACAATGTATTAAATAAGCCTCTGTTGTTTACCACGTCTGGTCCTTATTATTCGGTTAATCGCTTATTTACTTACATAAATAATCATATTAAACATTAGCAGAAAATTTGACTTTATATAACCACAAACAAATATTTAGATTTAAATGAGATATAATATACTTGATGATAAAACAATAAAGCTCTTCGTTTTTCACAGCTCTATACATTATTCAAACTTAGAACTAACCTTCGCTTCCATTCATCGTTCGGTGTTTTAAATTAATATGACTATCTCATCTCATCGTTTATCTCTTTTACATGTTGTTTAAAATCAACCTTCAGTTTCGTTCGTCGTTCATTATTCAGAGTCGTATACCTGTCTCGCTCTTACTCTTACAAACTCTATTGCTTTCGGACTTTCGCGGCTCGATTCAAACTGGAAGGTTCTTCAATTATCGATCGGGGAAAAAAGGAAAAAAATGGAGGTTTTGGGGGCATTCGGTTCTGGATTTTTGGAAGAGAAGGTCGTTGCGCTGCTGGGTGATTTGCGCGTTTTTATTAATTTTAATTTAATTTATGATGGAGCTTGCGGATTGGTATTGAGAGACCGATGTCGCTGGGGAGTACCCATGCGTTTTTGTTTGTTCTTTTGCTATTTATTAGTCCTCCCGTCTCTTTAATCTTTGATCGTAAATAGGCTGGCAGGCCGGCGGAGAGTCTGATGTCGCTGGGCAATGCTCTCGCGTTTTTGTTTCGGTTCTTTCGCTGCTAGTCTTCCAGCTTAGTTCTTTATTCTGTGAGGTCTGATTTGAGCCTCGGGGTTGGATACCTTGCGGTGCTAACGAAAACCCCCGCTAGAATCTCCGCGGTCACCATTACCCAGGAACCAGGAACTGTGAGGTCAGATATGTATTTCTTTATCTTGTGCAACGAGTCATGTAAGTACGCCCTTGTTAACTTTACTCATTTACTGTTGTGTGCTATATATATAATATATGTGCGCTTAGGGACATCTAATACGAAAATAGAAAAATAATAAAAAAATAATCTATTAAAATTTCTATGTCTAAGGTTGACACAATTATGGGATACCTACTAATAATTCCATTCCAGAAAATTCTCGACATTTATGTGTTATATTTGGTCAAAGCTAGGCATGTAGCAAAGTTCTATTCTTGACAGGGGAACGCTATTCATGTACTGAGAGCCAGACTGAATAAATCGTAAATGTATAAACTATCTGCTATCGACAGATTCTTACAAAACAATAATATAAATAATTGCAATATTCTTAAAGTGGGTAACTTATATTGTGTTTGACTGTACAGACGGGGAGACCATTACCTCCATCCAATAGATATTAAGTTGGTTGGTATTCTATTTCTCTAAGATAAATCCATAGGTAGTGAATGAATACTACTTACCTGCATAGCAAATAATCTGCCTTTACTTGATAGGATAAGAATACCCAAATTGAAATCTATCACCCGGTCTATAAACAGGTGGAGGTAAAGGGGGGACAATAATTTATACATATAATATATATATTAACCCTTTCTACATTAACCTCAAGCTTATAATTAATCGTTGAAATTGGTGATGTAGATTATTTCCAAATAAATCCTATAATTCTTCATGAGTATTCAATCAATACAAATACAAGCTATAGTAAGAGTAAACCTAACACCTAGTGCATTAATATATTATAGGAAAGGAAAATATATTTCATCTACAAACAACTGGCAAGCATTATCGCTTGTGATTATATACTTTACCTAGGTACAACATTTTAGCTTGCACTTGAGTCTAGAATTCCACCATTGTGGAACTAACAAAGCTAAAAATTAGAACTGGTAGGCGGATGAGAATTTGCTGTATACTATTGACTAACTAATCACTGGAATGTTGTTGTGAGCTTTTATTATTAAATAGAAATCATATAAATTCTTATGGTTAATTTATCAATTAAATAAACTATTTATAGCAAGAGTACTTTTGCCATACCATTATATTATAGGAAGGAAACCCAAATGCTATTTCTAATTGACTTGTATATACCGACTTTATGAATTTTATCACCTGGTGGACACATAAGTATATTACCTATATACAACTTTATTATCCTGCATTTGAGCCCTAGAATGCTCTTTATTTACTTAACTAATCCATTTAATTCTGTGTGCTTATTTCCAATTGCTGAAGTAAAATGGAAAACTTATAATACCATATTCCTGTTCTACCTATCGCTCACACAATATCCTTATAGTGTGGGTAGTATTCTGTATATCCCCATTATACTATAGCAAAAGGAAACATTATCTTATTCTCATTTTGTTTGTGTTTTATTAAACTGTTTTCATTTGGCTTATTTTACTGTTTTTATTTTACACTGTGTTTTTACTAATCCTGTGTTCTTCCCTTCTTAGCATTTTAGAAATCTTGGTTTGTTATTATAGCTAAGTGTTTTAAAAGTCATGATTTTAATAAACTTCACAGACCTATATAATCACTAGGTTAATCTCCTTAAATCTTAGATATTTTACTATGTTCTACCATAAGCATTTATTAATGCGCTTTATTTCAGAATGTCATACCTTATAGCTATACTTGTTCCTCTCAAGTAATCATGGATACAACTTGCCCCTGTTCCCCCTAACAGCATTCCATAACATACTACAGCATTCTATATTCCTAGTCAAATTAGTTATTTTCTAGTAATGTGTTCTTAGCTGCGTTATAGGTAGGTAGATAATTAGTTGTAGCTTAAATTCAGACCAACCAATCTTTACTTCTTCACTAAAAGTACCGTATGGGTTACCTAGGACGGACACAACGAAGGGTCAATCATTTTATTTAGGCACTAGACAACCACTAGACGATCACATGGCCAATTCACATCATCACGCTATCATATAGTAGGTTTCAGACATCTCAGTAGGACTCATAAGCTCTAGTTATATAGGTAGGCTGCACATAGGTAGGTCATAGCTTGAGCTTAGGAGCTTTTGATTTAATTACCAGTTAGCTTCAGGAGGTTGAACTTTAGGTAGGTTTAGCTTTGAGCTGGTAGAGTAGGTTAGTTAGGGATAGGCAAAAAGTTTTTATCGGGGGGGGTTCGTTACAGTGGAGCTGCCGTTTCCAGGATTTATGATCAGTTGAATTACTTAGCAGTAGGTTTACTTTTAGTCTTATTGTAGGTTACTATTAGGTGTATTGTTAAAATCTGGTAATCATTATTTTGACTTTTTATGAACTTATTTCTAGAATTTATTAAGTTATTCAATCTCTTATAGGTAGACAGATATTCAGGCAGGTTTTCTAGACAGGCAGGGAACGCCCAGCTATTGTTTTCCTATAGCCGGGCACAGTGTTGCCGTGGAATGGAAGTGAGAGTAAAGATTTGGTTTTATTTGTAGTTTTATCGTTCGAAATTATAATTTATAGGGCAGGTATATTAATATTGATAAGGGAAATAACATAATACACAATCGTAAAGTAGATTTTTACTTGAATTTTACATAATTGCTTAGAACTAAACCCTTTCACACACTACGGTTTTTGTCCACTAACTAAGTTCCGTCACAGTGTTTTCCAATTTTATATGCTTAATGAATAAGTTCCGTCACTGTGTTTTCCAATTCTATCCACTTAAATCACTGCATGTCCGGTGTCCACTCATAGTTCATAGTTTATTACACTAATTTTACACAATTTTGCACCCCGTTATTCAGTCTTTTATCACATAGTTTATCACCTTATGTGTTTAACTTGGAGTAGGTAGGCATCGTATGAGACGTAAACATAACAGTCGCTAGGTTATTTTGCACTAAATATTAGTTGAATTACTTGAATTGCACATTGCATTGCTTGTCTTCTTTGGAATCGTTTAGAAGTGGCAATTGGGTCGGTGATCTGGGTCAGTCGGGTCAAAGAGGATATAGGTAGGTAACCTGCAGGGCTACTGCGGGGTTCGTGGGTCGGGGTTCGTATCGTTCGGGTTCTCTGACGCTTATAGTGTTTAATGCGGGAGCGAGCAGGACGGTGCTATACGGGCTTCGATGTTCGAGCTTCGGATTCGGAGTAGGCTCGCCGTCGTATAGACACAGTTGTTTGTTTTTAATAATCCATAGACTAGGAAAGGAAACAGAAAAGTAAAGGGCATACGGCCATACAGCCAAGTTGTAGTAAAGGATAAGTTTTCTGTCATTATTTTGTATGGTTTTAGCGTAAAAGTTGAAATTTAATTTCAGTTTTATTTATGTAATACAGGTACATTTTTATTGTCCATCATAGTCAAATCGAACTTAGTTCATTTTTTGTTGCTCGGAGATATTGGATAACCCGAGTTTTTATAATGAATGTGTCGCGTTTGGTACAAAAGGTAATAATTATAATTCATAGGTTGCTACGTTTAGTTTATGTCTATTTTACTAAATAAAAATTAATCTGTTTATCTGTATAAAAATTTCGTAACAAAAGGTATAGGTTAGGTAGGTATAGTCATCCGGTTTGGTTCATAGACCGACACGAAACCGTCAGTTCAGTTTGTATGTATGTATAAAATACTCTGTGGGAACCGTGTCGTAATAATATTTAGCGTCATTCGATACACATTGCTTGAGAAAAATATAATCCATAATGTAGGCCGGGAATCAAGTACAGTCGAGTACGAGTGGTAGGTAGGTGTACTCGAGATACAGTTAATTTTACGTTCTAAATGATTAGAGGTACAATTGAATCGAATTGATAGGCAGTAGTAGGTAAATTTAGGTTGTGTTGTTGTATTGTTGTGTTATTATTTATTACTCAGTTTTATTGGCTCTGAGGGTGATGTATGAGGTTAATTCACTCTGACTTAGGACAAGACGGTAAAATTAGTCATCATCATCATACTAGCCATATATGCGTTCCGCTGTTAGGCGCAGGCCTCCACTCGGACAGGGAGGGCTTTGGCGAGATTTCCACGTAAGCCCAGTCGTGCGTTTTAGTAGTTCAGTTCTATTATAGTTTATAAGGTTCATAAAGTTGAAAAGTCGGGGGGTGTAATAGTTTATTATATTTTTAAAGTTATATAGGAGGAGGTGTAATAGTATATTATAAAGTTATATAGTCGGGGGGGTGTATACTTTAAATCTAAACCTTGACTTACCTATTTTATTTCAGTATTAATTTAACAGGGCAATTCGCTGTTAGGATAGTATTAGCGCACAGGAGGAACCTTTTCTCAATTAGTTTCGCAGGGATTTCCTTGGCAGGTTTATGAAATATCACCATGGCGTATGGGGCGAAAGGGTTCTATCCGAGTACGCGAGTGGGATTTTTCAGCTGTAGGTACTTTTGGCCCGACGCGGAAGGAGGGTGTTGTGGGGTTGGCCACTGTTGTGTATGTCTGTGTGTCCTTTCTGTTTGTCTGTCTGTGGCGCCGTGGCTCTTGAACGGGTGGACCAATTTGAGTGCGGGTTTTGTTTGGAACATTTTTAGATTAGGGTTCCAAGTCTCTCGGATTACGAATCGCCGGAGTATTTTATCGACGAGTGGATGTTTTTATCACTTCATGATATTAGGGTTTTGTGAATAGGATTATTTTAGTTCTTTCGAGCCTTTAGTTCCTTTTAGTTCTTTGAGGTTCATTGAGATTCTTGAGGTCCTTTGAGGTTCTTTGGGGTCTTGAAAGGTCCTGGATGTCTTGGATGTGTTGGATGCCTGCGATGTTACAGATGTTCCTCGAATTCTCCGATTTCTCCGATTTCATTGAGTTAAGGTCCCAAGAATAAGGTTCTTAGTGGTAAGGTTCTTGAAATAAGGATTACTTGTCTTATGATACTTACTAGGAGGAGATAAGATTCTTCGTCTTAGAATTCTCAAATAGCGTTCGACAAAGTAGGGTGCCTCGAGATAGGGCTCCGCGCGACAAGGTTCCTCGAAATAGGGTTCCACATCTTTATCACGTTGAGGTTCCGATAAGGTTGTATGTATGCGTGAAGTTTGTGATAATTGCGACCTTTTTAGTTACTACCATTAGTTTAGAACTTAGGGCATATAAGTAGCTTTTGTTTTTAAATAATTTCTTCCATCATTCCATAGTTATATAAGGTTATGTATTCATGGGTGATTGGCGTTAGTCACATTTACAACCTTAGTTGACACCGGGTTAGTTCATCCATTATTTGGTGATGTGTAAACCACCAGTAGGTACAAAAAGCTTCAATTTTGTTGTGTTATTAAGTTTTTGCAAGTTAAAGGTACCACGTAACTATTTAAATTAATTGACTTTAATTACATATTTATCTATTTCAAAAGCTGCTGGACGATGGCTGCACGAATATGGACGATGGTCATAGTTAGGCTCTTTCAGTTCTGGGTTTACACCTCAGTGTAATAATTTAATTGTACTTAATCTATAGTAGATGGTAGGTAACTTGCTATTAAGTATTGCTCGATTCTGACGTAAGTAGGTAGGTACCACTCAAAATTGTTTGAATCGTCCCACTAATATTAAGGTCTGAAAGTATGTAAGTCTATTGGGTCGTTGTTTGTTACTGAACTGCTGAACCTTTTGGATGAAATTCAGTATGTGAATGGTTTGACGCTCGGAGAAGGGCATAGCATAGGATGGGTTTTTATTCCGAAAGGTTCCCGCGGGATGGCAGAAAATTAATCCTGCGCG